>NC_057800.1:439678603-439978603 GCF_018294505.1 Triticum aestivum | reverse complement strand
AGTGGTGCGCCATTACTAACTAGTAATGGCGCACCACATCCCATGATGCGCCATTAGTATCTTCCCGCCTTCAAATTTTAAAATAAATCAAAAAATAAAAATAAAGTTACTAATGGCGCACCTGCCCATGGTGCGCCATTACTATGCCGTATATATGGCTGGGCGTGGTCCTCTCCTCCTTACCTCTTCATTCTTCTCCTCCACTCCACCTCTCCTCCACTCCATCTCCTCCTCTCCTCCACTCCTTTTTCCCTTCTCTCCTCCACCATACTACCCTCCTCCTCTCCGGCGACCTACTTCTCCTCTCCGGTGACCTCCTCCTCCTCTCCGGCGACCTCCTCCTCCTCTCCGGCGACCTCCTCCTCCCTCCTCTCCTCCCCTCCCCTCCCCTCACGATTTCTCCTCCCTCCTCTCCGGTGAGCTCCTCCTCCCTCCTTTCCGGTGAGCTCCTCCTACCTCCTCTCCTCCCATTCCCTCATGGTTTCTCCTTCCTCCTCTCCGATGCTTCGGTGAACTCCTCTCCGGCGATGTAGGCAAGCACCTCTCCGATGACCTCCTCCTCCTCCTCTCCGGCGAACTCCTCTCCAGCAAAAGAACACGGCAAAAGAACACGGCAAAAGAACGTACAAGATCCAAAAAAAGGAACAAAATTTGAAATAATATCGTGCCAAAGTATGGATTGAGGACTTCCTCCTCCACATCCACATGGCCCGCGGCGATGACTTACACGCCATCAAATACCTCCCACTAAAGCTCAAAGGACCAGCGCGGCATTGGCTTAACAACTTGCCAGCGGACTCCATTAGCTGTTGGGAAGATCTGGAAGCCACATTCCTTGACAACTTTCAGGGCACTTATGTGCGACCACCAGACGCTGATGATTTGAGCCACATAATTCAGCAGCTAGAAGAGTCGGCCAGGCAATTCTGGACTCGGTTCCTTACAAAGAAAAATCAAATCGTCGACTGTCCGGATGCGGAGGCCTTAGCGGCTTTCAAGCACAACATCCGAGACGAGTGGCTAGCCTGGCACCTTGGTCAAGAAAAGCCGAAATCTATGGCAGCTCTCATGACGCTCATGACCCGCTTTTGTGCGGGAGAAGACAGCTGGTTGGCTCGCAGTAATAACATATCAAAGAACCATGGTACCTTAGATACCAAGGACGGCAATAGCAGGTCATGTCGCAACAAGCATAAGCGCCGCATTAACAGCAAAAATACAGAGGATATTGTTGGGGAACGTAGCAGAAATTCAAAAATTTTCCTACGTAACACCAAGATCTGTCTATGGAGAGACCAGCAACGAGTAGAAAGGAGAGTGCATCTACATACCCTTGTAGATCGCTAAGCGGAAGCGTTCAAGTGAACGGGGTTGATGGAGTCGTACTCGTCGTGATTCAGATCACCGATGATCCTAGTGCCGAACGGACGGCACCTCCGCGTTCAACACACGTACAGCTCGACGATGTCTCCCACGCCTTGATCCAGCAAGGAGAGAGGGAGAGGTTGAGGAAGACTCCATCCAGCAGTAGCACAACGGCGTGGTGGTGATGGAGGAGTGTGGCAATCCTGCAGGGCTTCGCCAAGCACCTACGGGAGAGGAGGAGGTGTCACGGGAGGGAGGGAGGCGCCAAGGGCTCAGGTATGGATGCCCTCCCTCCCCTCCACTATATATAGGGGCAGGGGAGAGGGGGGAGGCGCAGCCTTGCCCCCTCCTCCAAGGAAGGGGTGCGGCTAAGAGGGGGGGAGGAGTCCATCCTCCCCAAGGCACCTCGGAGGTGCCTTCCCCCTTGAGGACTCTTCCCTCTAGGGTTTCCTAGGCGCATGGGCCTCTTGGGGCTGGTGCCCTTGGCCCATGTAGGCCAAGGCGCACCCCCTACAGCCCATGTGGCCCCCCGGGGCAGGTGGCCCCACCCGGTGGGCCCCCGGGACCCTTCCGGTGGTCCCGGTACAATACCGATGACCCCGAAACTTGTCCCGATGGCCGAAACAGGACTTCCTATATATAAATCTTTACCTCCGGACCATTCCGGAACTCCTCGTGACGTCCGGGATCTCATCCCGGACTCCGAACAACATTCGGTAACCACATACAAACTTCCTTTATAACCCTAGCGTCATCGAACCTTAAGTGTGTAGACCCTACGGGTTCGGGAGACATGTAGACATGACCGAGACGTTCTCCGGTCAATAACCAACAGCGGGATCTGGATACCCATGTTGGCTCCCACATGTTCCACGATGATCTCATCGGATGAACCACGATGTCAAGGACTCAATCAATCCCGTATACAATTCCCTTTGTCTAGCGGTATGGTACTTGCCCGAGATTCGATCGTCGGTATACCGATACCTTGTTCAATCTCGTTACCGGCAAGTCTCTTTACTCGTTCCGTAACACATCATCCCGTGATCAACCCCTTGGTCACATTGTGCACATTATGATGATGTCCTACCGAGTGGGCCCAGAGATACCTCTCCTTTTACACGGAGTGACAAAATCCCAATCTCGATTCGTGCCAACCCAACAGACACTTTCAGAGATACCCGTAGTGTACCTTTATAGCCACCCAGTTACGTTGTGACGTTTGGCACACCCAAAGCACTCCTACGGTATCCGGGAGTTGCACAATCTCATGGTCTAAGGAAATGATACTTGACATTAGAAAAGCTTTAGCATACGAACTACATGATCTTGTGCTAGGCTTAGGATTGGGTCTTGTCCATCACATCATTCTCCTAATGATGTGATCCCATTATCAACGACATCCAATGTCCATGGTCAGGAAACCGTAACCATCTATTGATTAACGAGCTAGTCAACTAGAGGCTTACTAGGGACATGGTGTTGTCTATGTATCCACACATGTATCTGAGTTTCCTATCAATACAATTCTAGCATGGATAATAAACGATTATCATGAACAAGGAAATATAATAATAATCAATTTATTATTGCCTCTAGGGCATATTTCCAACAGATATGGCAGTCAATACCGGATTCAAAGGCTCTAAACCCGGTCAGCGGAAAAAGCGATTCAAACAAAGTACGCCGGGTCCGTCCAGCCTGGACCGTATACTCGAACGCTCGTGTCAAATACACGGCACCCCAGACAATCCAGCCAATCACACCAACAGGGATTGTTGGGTGTTCAAGCAAGCCGGCAAGTTAATTGCCGAAAACAAGGACAAGGGGCCGCATAGCGATGACGAGGAGGAGCCCCGGCAGCCGCACACTAGAGGACAGAAGAGGTTTCCCCCGCAAGTGCGGACGGTGAACATGATATACGCAACCCACATCCCCAAGATGGAGCGGAAGCATGCGCTCAGGGACATATATGTGTTGGAGCCAGTCGCCCCAAAGTTCAACCCTTGGTCCTCCTGTCCGATCACCTTCATCGCAGGGACCACCCCACTAGTATCCGTCATGGCGGATTCGCCGCACTGGTCCTAGACCCAATCATCGATGGATTTCACCTCACTCGAGTCCTTATGGACGGCGGCAGCAGCCTGAACCTGCTTTATTAGGACACAGTGCGCAAGATGGGTATAGACCCCTCAAGGATCAAACCCACAAAAACGACCTTTAAGGGCGTCATTCCAGGTGTAGAGGCCCATTGCACAGGCTCAATTACACTAGAAGTGGTCTTCGGATCCCCGAATAACTTCCGAAGCGAAGAGTTAATCTTCGATATAGTCCCATTCCACAGTGGTTATCACGCGCTGCTCGGGAGAACCACATTTGCTAGATTCAATGCGGTACCGCATTATGCATACCTCAAGCTCAAGATGTCAGGACCTCGCGGAGTTATTACAGTCAATGGAAACACAGAGCGCTCTCTCCGAACAGAGGAGCACACCGCAGCCCTCGCAGCAGAAATGCAAAGCAGCCTCTCAAGGCAATCAACCAGTTCGGCGCTTCACAGTCCGGACACCTTCAAGCGCGCTCGTTAAACATTCTGACCCCGTTAAACATTTTCAAAATCCTCAAAAACCTAACATAAAAAAAGATACGGGGCTTTTAAGATCTGGAGAGGCAAAAAAATTCAAACTTACTAATGGCGCACCTGCCCATGGTGCGCCATTAGTATCTTCCTGCCTTCAAAATTCAAAATAAGTCAAAAAAATAAAAATAAAGTTATTAATGGCGCACCTGCCCATGGTGCGCCATTAGTATCTTCCCGCCTTCAAAATTCGAAATAAGTCAAAAAATAATAATAAAATTACTAATGGCCCACCTGCCCATGGTGCGCCATTAGTATCTTCCCGCCTTCGAAATTCAAAATAAATCAAAAAAATAAAAAAAAAGTTACTAATGGCGCACCTGCCCACTGTGCGCCATTACTATGCTGTATATGTGGCTGGGCGTGGTCCTCTCCTCCTTACCTCTTCATTCTTCTCCTCCACTCCACCTCTCCTTCACTCCATCTCCTCTCCTCCACTCCTTTTTCCCTTCTCTCCTCCACCATACTACCCTCCTCCTCTCCGGCAACCTCCTCCTCCTCTCCGGCGACCTCCTCCTCCCTCCTCTCCTCCCTTCCCCTCCCCTCACGGTTTCTCCTCCCTCCTCTCCAGTGAGCTCCTCCTCCCTCCTCTCCGGTGAGCTTCTCCTCCCTCCTCTCCAGTGAGCTCCTCCTCCCTCCTCTCCTCCCATTCCCTCATGGTTTCTCCTTCCTCCTCTCCGATGCTTCGGTAAACTCCTCTCCGGCGACCTCCTCCTCCTCTCCGGCGATATAAGCGAGCGCCTCTCCGGTGACCTCCTCCTCTCCGGCGAACTCCTCTCCGGCAAAAGAACGTACAAGATCCAAAAATAGGAACAAAATTTGAAATAATATCGTGCCAAAGTATGGATTGAGGACTTCCTCCTCCACATCCACATGGCCCGCGGCGATGACTTACACGCCATCAAATACCTCCCACTAAAGCTCAAAGGACCAGCGCGGCATTGTCTTAACAACTTGCCAGCGGACTCCATTAGCTGTTGGGAAGATCTAGAAGCCGCATTCCTCGACAACTTTCAGGGCATTTATGTGCGACCACCAGACGCCGATGATTTGAGCCACATAATTCAGCAGCCAGAAGAGTCGGCAGGCAATTCTGGACTCGGTTCCTTACAAAGAAAAATCAAATCGTTGACTGTCCGGATGCGGAGGCCTTAGCGGCTTTCAAGCACAACATCCGAGACGAGTGGCTAGCCCGGCACCTTGGTCAGGAAAAGCCGAAATCTATGGCAGCTCTCACGACGCTCATGACCTGCTTTTGTGTGGGAGAAGACAGCTGGCTGGCTCGCAGTAATAACATATCAAAGAACCATGGTACCTCAGATACCAAGGACGGCAATAACAGGTCACGTCGCAACAAGCATAAGCGCCGCATTAACAGCGAAAATACTGAGGATACGACAGTCAATGCCAGATTCAAAGGCTCTAAACCCGGTCAGCAGAAAAAGCCATTCAAACAAAGTACGCCGGTTCCGTCCAGCCTGGACCGTATACTCGAATGCTCGTGTCAAATACACGGCACCCCAGACAAGGCAGCCAATCACACAAACAGGGATTGTTGGGTGTTGAACCAGGCCGGCAAGTTAATTGCTGAAAACAAGGACAAGGGGCCGCATAGCGATGACGAGGAGGAGCCCCGGCAGCCGCACACTGGAGGACAGAAGAGGTTTCCCCCACAAGTGCGGACAGTGAACATGATATACGCAACCCACATCCCCAAGAGGGAGCGGAAGCGTGTGCTCAGGGACGTATATGTGTTGGAGCCAGTAGCCCCAAAGTTCAACCCTTGGTCCTCCTATCCGATCACCTTCGATCGCAGGGACCACCCCACTAGTATCCGTCATGGTGGATTCGCCGCACTGGTCCTAGTCCCAATCATCGACGGATTTCACCTCACTCGAGTCCTTATGGACGGCGGCAGCAGCCTGAACCTGCTTTATCAGGACACAGTGCGCAAAATGGGTATAGACCCCTCAAGGATCAAACCCACAAAAACGACCTTTAAGGGCGTCATTCCAGGTGTAGAGGCCCATTGTACAGGCTCAATTACACTGGAAGTGGTCTTCGGATCCCCGAATAACTTCTAAAGCGAAGAGTTAATCTTTGATATAGTCCCATTCCGAAGTGGTTATCACGCGCTGCTCGGGCGAACCGCATTTGCTAGATTCAATGTGGTACCGCATTATGCATACCTCAAGCTCAAGATGTGAGGACCTCGCGGAGTTATTACAGTCAATGGAAACACAGAGCGCTCTCTCCGAACAGAGGAGCACACTGCAGCCCTCACAGCAGAAACGCAAAGCAGCCTCTCAAGGCAATCAACTAGTTTGGCGCTTCACAGCCCGGACACCTTCAAGCGCGCTCGTTAAACATTCTGACCCCGTTAAACATTTTCAAAATCCTCAAAACCTAACAGAAAAAAGATACGGGGCTTTTAAGATCTGGAGAGGCAAAAAAATTCAAACAAATTCAAACTTACTAATGGCGCACCTGCCCATGGTGCGCCATTAGTATCTTCCCGCCTTCGAAATTCAAAATAAGTCAAAAAAATTTCAAAAAAAGTTACTAATGGCGCACCTGCCCATGGTGCGCCATTAGTATCTTCCCGCCTTCAAAATTCAAAATAAGTCAAAAAAATAATAAAAAAAGTTACTAATGCCGCACCTGCCCATGGTGCGCCATTAGTATCTTCCCGCCTTCAAAATTCAAAATAAATCAAAAAAATAAAAATAAAGTTACTAATGGCGCACCTACCCACGGTGCGCCATTACTATGCCGTATATATGGCTAGGCATGGTCCTCTCCTCCTTACCTCTTCATTCTTCTCCTCCACTCCACCTCTCCTCCACTCCATCTCCTCCTCTCCTGCACTCCTTTTTCCCTTCTCTCCTTCACCATACTACCCTCCTCCTCTCCGGTGACCTCCTCCTCCTCTCCGGCGACCTCCTCCTCCCTCCTCTCCTCCCCTCCCCTCCCCTCACGGTTTCTCCTCCCTCCTCTCCGGTGAGCTCCTCCTCCCTCCTCTCCGGTGAGCTCCTCCTCCCTCCTCTCCGGTGAGCTCCTCCTCCCTCCTCTCCTCCCATTCCCTCATGGTTTCTCCTTCCTCCTCTCCGATGCTTCGGTGAACTCCTCTCCGGCGACCTCCTCCTCCTCTCCAGCGATGTAGGCGAGCGCCTCTCCGGTGACCTGCTCCTCCTCCTCTCCGGCGAACTCCTCTCCGGCAAAAGAACACGGCAAAAGAACACGGCAAAAGAACGTACAAGATCCAAAAACAGGAATAAAATTTGAAATAATATCATGCCAAATTATGGATTGAGAACTTCCTCCTCCACATCCACATGGCCCGCGGCGATGACTTACACACCATCAAATACCTCCCACTAAAGCTCAAAGGACCAGCGCAGCATTGGCTTAACAATTTGCCAGCGGACTCCATTAGCTTTTGGGAAGATCTGGAAGCCGCATTCCTCGACAACTTTCAGGGCACTTATGTGCGACCACAAGACGCCGATGATTTGAGCCACATAATTCAGCAGCCAGAAGAGTCGGTCAGGAAATTCTGGACTCGGTTCCTTACAAAGAAAAATCAAATCGTCGACTGTCCGGATGCGGAGGCCTTAGCGGCTTTCAAGCACAACATCCGAGACGAGTGGCTAGCCCGGCACCTTGGTCAGGAAAAGCCGAAATCTATGGCAGCTCTCACGACGCTCATGACCCGCTTTTGTGCGGGAGAAGACAACTGGCTGGCTCGCAGTAATAACATATCAAAGAACCATGGTACCTCAGATACCAAGGACGGCAATAGCAGGTCACGTCGCAACAAGCATAAGCGCCGCATTAGAGCAGGAGGATGGAGGAGCCAGCTCTCCTAAGAAAGCGGCAGACGGAGAGGAGGAGGATGACAATCACATGCCCCCCTCCGAATACGAGGCAAGCCTCGGTGACGATGAATTCGCCGCACCAGAGGATTCCGTCGAACAAGAGCGCTTCAAGCGCCGGCTTATGGCCACGGCAAATAGCCTAAAGAAAAAGCAGCAGCAGCTTCAAGCTGATCAAGATCTGCTAGCTGACAAATGGACTGAAGTCCTCGCGGCCGAGGAATATAAACTCGAGCGCCGCTCCAAGAGTTACCCACGGCGCAGGTTACTACCTCGACTGGAGGAAGAAGCGTATGATACGGCTGATCGGCCACCTCATGGCCACAATAGAGAGGCATTCCAGCCAAAAGCTCAGCCTCCACCCCAACGCCATTCAAATAAAAAGGCATGGGGACATACGCCAGACCTGCGAGACATATTGGAGGACAAGGCAAAGCATTCAAGATCGATCTACGGATCACGAGGTCGCACCACTCTGCACGACGACAAACATCACGCCGGATACAGTAAAAGCAAATCCGGCCGGGCCGAACACAGCGGGCAAGACCCATTCGAGTTGCGTCGCGATATAGCCCAATACAGAGGCGCCGCACACCCCTTATGCTTCACAGACGAAGTAATGGAACATCAATTCCCAGAAGGTTTCAAACCTGTAAATATTGAATCATACGACGGCACAACAGATCCCGTAGTATGGATTGAGGACTTCCTCCTCCACATCCACATGGCCCGCGGTGATGACTTACACGCCATCAAATACCTCCCACTAAAGCTCAAAGGACCAGCGCGGCATTGGCTTAACAACTTGCCAGCGGACTCCATTAGCTATTGGGAAGATCTGGAAGCCGCATTCCTCGACAAGTTTTAGGGCACTTATGTGCGACCACCAGACGCCGATGATTTGAGCCACATAATTCAGCAGCCAGAAGAGTCGGCCAGGCAATTCTGGACTCGGTTCCTTACAAAGAAAAATCAAATCGTCGACTGTCCGGATGCGGAGGCCTTAGCGGCTTTCAAGCACAACATCCCAGACGAGTGGCTAGCCCGGCACCTTGGTCAGGAAAAGCCGAAATCTATGGTAGCTCTCACGACGCTCATGACCCGCTTTTGTGCGGGAGAAGACAGTTGGCTGGCTCGCAGTAATGACATATCAAAAAACCATGGTACCTCAGATACCAAGGACGGCAATAGCAGGTCACGTCGCAACAAGCATAAGCGCCGCATAAACAGCGAAAATACTGAGGATACGGCAGTCAATGCCGGATTCAGAGGCTCTAAACTCGGTCAGCGGAAAAAGCCATTCAAACAAAGTACGTCGGGTCCGTCCAGCCTGGACCGTATACTCGAACGCTCGTGTCAAATACACGGCACCCCAGACAAGCCAGCCAATCACACCAACAGGGATTGTTGGGTGTTCAAGCAGGCTGGCAAGTTAATTGCCGAAAACAAGGACAAGGGGCCGCATAGCGATGACGAGGAGGAGGCCCGGCAGCCGCACACTGGAGGACAGAAGAGGTTTCCCCCGCAAGTGCGGACGGTGAACATGATATACACAACCCACATCCCCAAGAGGGAGCGGAAGCGTGCGCTCAGGGACGTATATGTGTTGGAGCCAGTCGCCCCAAAGTTCAACCCTTGGTCCTCCTGTCCGATCACCTTCGATCGCAGGGACCACCCCACTAGTATCCGTCATGGCGGATTTGCCGCACTGGTCATAGACCCAATCGTCGACGGATTTCACCTCACTCGAGTCCTTATGGACGGCGGCAGCAGTCTGAACCTGCTTTATCAAGACATAGTGTGCAAAATGGGTATAGACCCCTCAAGGATCAAACCCACAAAAACGACCTTTAAGGGCGTCATTCCAAGTGTAGAGGCCCATTGCACAGGCTCAATTACACTAGAAGGGGTCTTCGGATCCCCGAATAACTTCCGAAGCGAAGAGTTAATCTTCGATATAGTCCCATTCCGCAGTGGTTATCACGCGCTGCTCGGGCGAACCACATTTGCTAGATTCAATGCGGTACCGCATTATGCATACCTCAAGCTCAATATGTCAGGACCTCGCGGAGTTATTACAGTCAATGGAAACACAGAGCGCTCTCTCCGAACAGAGGAGCACACTGCAGCCCTCGCAGCAGAAACGCAAAGCAGCCTCTCAAGGCAATCAACCAGTTCGGCGCTTCACAGCCCGAACACCTTCAAGCGCGCTCGGGGCAATCGACAAATAGACCGCCTGGCGCGATCTGAGCTCGCGTAGCAATAAGGTGGCCACCCCAATCCCAGCCCAGCGGCGAAACTCGTGCTGCGTGTACATAATTACGCATTAAAAATAACATGGGCACAGGTGGGGAGGGGGCACAACTGCGGCACGCCCCAAGACGCGGCCTAAACCGCACTAGCGGCTTCCCGTTCGGTTATTTTTCTTTTTCTTTCAGGACCTTAATCTCTGGAAACACTGTACACTATGGTACGGCCAATACACCAGGGGCTTACATACCCCACAATGCGGTGTGAAAAGTCCGAACACTTTCACAAGTGCGGCACCCCGAACTTATAGCATTATATGCATCAGCTCCGAATCATGTCTTTGGTCAAATGTTGGGTTTGCCCGGCTCCTATGTTTTGGTACCTTACGTTCCGCTCTATCGGCTAAGGTAGTGCTAGGAGAACTACTGCGATTGTGCCCCGGTTCTGCTAGGTTCAGCACCTCAGTAGAGAAAGCTAAAACTGACTGTCATGACAAGGCGAGAGACTGGTCGCTGTTCGGCAAGGTTTTGAAGTCCCTAAAGACTTATGCCGCTTAGAGCGAGGGGTCGGCCCTGTCCGGCTTAAAGGCGTGTATCGCGCCCTGAATTCGGCCTTCCGAATACCAGGGGCTTCGCCGAATTTAAAATTATAGAATTATATGGCTAAGTGAGAGTGATAAAGCATCATTAGTCTGGTTGCCTTATTCGCTGCGCTGAGCACCTCCCTCGAAGGACCCAAACATGGGAACAAGAGTGCTCAGGTTTATCCCGAACACCCCAGCACTCGTGGCATGGGGGCAGAAGCCAACGACTTGCCATCTCTCATATTGGATAAACAGCCAAACAGAAGGTAATATTTTAAATTCCAACAAGCATTGCATAGCGCATATGAAACAAGTTTTCATACATACAAGATAAAACAAGCAAGTCTCATTCAAATATTACATCTTTGGAACACTCGTCCGCGATGAGACGGGCACTCGGCAGAACACCCTCGTAGTACATCTCCGGGTGGCGGTGCTCCTTGCCCTCTGGTGGCCCCTCCTTGATCAGCTTCACGGTGTCTAGCTTGACCCACTACAATTTCACACGAGCGAAAGCCCGGCGTGCACCTTCAATGCAGACAGTTCGCTTGATGACCTCCAGCCGCGGGCAGGCATCCACAAGCCGCCTCACCAGGCCAAAGAAGCTGTTCGGAAGGGCGTCGCCAGGCCACAGCCGGACTATAAAGCACTTCATGGCCTGATCGGCCGCCTTATGTAGCTCGACCATCTGCTTCAGCTGGTCGCTCATTGACACTGGATGTTCGGCCTCAGCATACTGAGACCAGAACAGCTTCTTCGTCGAGCTTCCGTCCTCGGCCTAGAAAAATTGTGCGGCATCGGACACACTGCGGGGCAAATCTGTGAATGCTCCTAAAGAGCTCCGGATCCGGGTAAGTAATCGGTAATTTACTTTTACATGCTTGCTTTGCATATAGAAAGCCTTACCCGCCGCTATCTTCTTCATCGCGTCGATCTCTTGGAGGGCCTTTTGGGCTTCGGCCTTGGCACTTTTTACACTCTCGAGGGCCGCGGCAAGCTCAGACTCCCGCGTCTTGGGGTCTAGCTCCAATGCCTCGTGCTTCGCCACAAGAGCCTGGAGCTCT
The DNA here is from genome assembly GCF_018294505.1 of Triticum aestivum. NCBI lineage: Eukaryota > Viridiplantae > Streptophyta > Magnoliopsida > Poales > Poaceae > Triticum > Triticum aestivum. The sequence goes on along the minus strand of NC_057800.1, from coordinate 439,966,828 downwards.
TGCTGCACCTCGCCCACCTGAGCCTCGTGCTTCTCTCGCTCGGTGCGCTCCTTGACCGCTGTATCTTCGGACTTGGTTAGCGCTTGCTTCAGGGTCGCCACCTCGGTCGTGGCCCCTGGCAAACATATGATGATCCTGTCATTTTGCAATCGCGTTCTCTTTTATATATATATATAAGACAAGGTATTACTTAGCCTTGTTCTCCTCGAGCTGCCTCTTGGCAAGGCCGAGCTCTTTCCTGGACCCCTCGAGGTCCTGCTTCAGTACGGCAACCTCCGCAGTTAGTGCGGCGGACGCCAGCAGCGAAGCCTGCATATGCATATTGACATACTTATATTAGATTCCTGTGATATTATTTGATCCTCTGTTCGGCTTTTCTTTATGAACACCGAACAAAGCATCAGGGGCTACTGTCTATGCGGTAATATTTCTACTACATTTTAAAACACTTACCTCGAAGCCTGTTAGAAGGCTGGCACAGGCTTCAGTCAATCCGCTCTTGGCGGACTGAACCTTCTGGATCACCGCACTCATGATAGTGTGGTGCTCCTCGTCGATGGAAGCGCTGTGAAGTGCTTCCAGCAGATTGTTCAGCGCCTCTAGATGGACAGAGGTCACCGGCACAGGCGTCTTGCCCCTCTTAGAAGGAGGCCGCCTGCCCGAGCCTGGAACCGCTGGAGGTTCCGGCGCGGTGTTCGGCTGAGGGCCGAACTCGGAGTTCTCAGGGCCTCGCCCCCTCGGCTCCCGGAGTCCGGAAGGTCGCCTTGAGGTGCCTAAGGGACTGTCTCCCCTCGATCCGGTGCCTCTTGAGACAACACCTCGGCGTCGTCGGCAGGATGAGGGGAGGTGGCGGTCGGGACTGGATCGCTATCCATGTCCGACAAGCCCAAGGAGTCGTCCGATGATACATCAATACTGGCTCGTGGCGGCCTGCATAATTGCGTTCGGCGTTAGGGAAAGCAGTGCGACAAAGGAATCCTATGAGTTACTCTGGTATCCGAATATTTACGACCTCCCCGGGGGCTTGACCCCGGGCAACCACTCATCTTCGCCTTCGGCGGCGGTGATGGAACTGTCCGGAAGGAGAGTCCTTCCCTTCTTGGACCCTCCGGCCTCCCTAGTTGGGGCGGCCTTCCTTTTCTTGTCTCCCCCAGTCGGTGGGGGAGCATCTTCTTCTTCCTCCTCCTCGTCTTCGGGGGAAGAGTGCGCCGCAGAGTCATCGGACGGTGAGTCCGATGACGCCTGGCGTCGGGAACTCTTTCGGGTTCCCTTGGCCTTCTTGGTCTTCTCCGGCACCGTATAAGGGGTCGGAGTCAACATCTTCGCCAGAAGAGCGTCTGCGGGGCCTTCGGGCAAGGGAGCCGGACAGTCAATCTGTCCGGCCATCTTCTGCCAGTCCTGTCAAAGGTACGGGAGTTTAGATCCCGCATAGAGTCAATCTATATTAAAAAATAAGTATCTTGTGAAAGGTAAAGCAGCTTACCTCACTGGCTTGGCGCTTCATGCTGAATCCGCGATCCTCAGTAATAGGGGGGGACCTCGATACTTTGAATAGCACCCTCCAGGCGTCTTCATGAGTCGTGTCGAAGAGCCTATTCAGAGTTCGGTGCTGCGCCGGATTGAACTCCCACAAGTCGAACTCCCGTTGTTGGCACGGGAGTATCCGGCGGATGAGCATAACCTGGACTATGTTGACAAGCTTGAGCTTCTTGTCCACCATGTTTTGAATACATGTTTGGAGTCCGGTCAGCTCTTTCGAACTACCCCAGGGCAGGCCCTTCTCTTTCCAGGAGGTGAGCCGCGTGGGGATGCCAGATCGGAACTCGAGGGCCGATGCCCATGTAGGGTCGCGCGCTCGGTGATATAGAACCACCCCGATTGCCACCCCTTTATGGTTTCCACAAAGGAGCCCTCGAGCCATGTTACGTTGGGCATCTTGCCCACCATGGCGCCTCCGCACTCCGCCTGGCGGCCGCCCACCACCTTCGGCTTGACATTGAAGGTCTTCAGCCATAAGCCTAAGTGGGGCTTGATGCGGAGGAAGGCCTACACCGACGATAAACGCTGAGATGTTGGGGATGAAGTTCGGGGCCAGATCGTGGAAATCTAGGCCGTAATAAAACATGAGCCCCCGTACGAAGGGATGGAGAGGGAATCCCAGTCCGCGGAGGAAATGGGTGAGGAATACTACCCTCTCATGGGGCCTGGGGGTGGGGATGAGCTACCCTCATCTGGGAGCCGGTGTGCGATGTCGTCGGGCAGGTATCCGGCTCTCCTCAGTTTCTTGATATCTCCCTCCGTGACGGAGGAGACCATCCACCTGCCTCCCGCTCCGGACATGATTGGAGAAGGTCGATGTGGGAAGTGCGGACTTGGGTGCTAGAGCTCGAGTGTGCGAAAACGGATGAGTAAGGGAGGAAGAAGGCATGGATAGAAAGGTGAATCCTTATCCCTTTATATGGGCGGACGAAACTAAGCGTCCCCACTTGCTTGGTAAAACTCGCTTATCCCCCAAGCGCCGCAATTGATGGCGCGGTTGGGTTACCCACGCCCGTATTGATGAGAATCCCGTAATAAGGGGACACGATCTCTGCTTTGACAAGACGTGTCGAAAAACTGCCTCGTGTTATGTGTGAGGCTGGTTAAAAGAAACGGTTTGAATAATCACCGGGCCATGACGTGGCGTCATGCTGCCAAAACAAGCCAGCAAATAAGATCTGCGAAAATATTATTCTCTCTACGGTGGAATGTGGAACTTATTTTGCAGGGTCGGACACTATCCTCGTATTCAAATTCTTCTGTGATCTATTCGGAGAAGGAACCCGCCTTGCAATGCCGAAGACAATACTGCGTGCCGGACTCATCATCATTGAAGCCTAGTTCGGGGGCTACTAAGGGAGTCCTGGATTAGGGGGTCTCCGGACAGCCGGACTATCTCCATTGGCCGGACTGTTAGACTATGAAGATACAAGATTGAAGGCTTCGTCTCGTGTCCGGATGGGACTCTACTTGGCATGGAAGGCAAGCTAGGCAATACGGATATGGATATCTTCTCCTTTGTAACCGACCTTGTGTAACCCTAACCCTCTTCGGTGTCTATATAAACCGAAGGGTTTTAGTCCGTAGGACAACAACCATAACATACAACATACCATAGGCTAGCTTCTAGGGTTTAGCCTCTGTGATCTCATGGTAGATCTACTCTTGTACTACCCATATCATCAATATCAATCAAGCAGGATGTAGGGTTTTACCTCCATCAAGAGGGCCCGAACCTGGGTAAAACATCGTGTCCCCTGCCTCCTGTTACCATCCGGCCTAGACGCATAGTTCGGGACCCCCTACCCAAGATCCGCCGGTTTTAACACCGACACAGACCATTCGGAATGAAGAGGATTTTACCGTATATTATAATGATGGAAACTACAACGGTTGAAGACTCCGAAGACTAGGGGAATTTGAAGGCTCTGAAGAATTCCCAGATTTGTATGACCTAGGAAGGCTACCCTTATGGAACTTGGCAGACTATGGAAGTTGTCAATACCCGAGATCAAGGTGTATCGGAGAAAGACTGAAACAAGGAGCATGAGAACTCGAAGTTTTGTCAAAGAAAACCCTAAGGCAGGAGATATCAACTATGGAATGATAGCTCATGGGAATGACAAGAGCAGAAACACGGTTATCCGTGATGTCATCGCCCGCTCATTCTATTATCACCGTGCTGAGTTAAGGATGCATTTCTTCATAATGGATTGGATGGAAGAAGGCTGATGGAGCACCTATCAGTAAGATGAAGTTTTAACCTTAACCGGTGTATCACCAGGATCTGGAGTAGTACATCAAGAAGTTTAAGGTGGAGCTCCAGGAAGCCGTATTAGACAAGGAAGCATTTCATGAAGAACTCCGGACCCAGAAGCTGAAGTAGCCAAATTGGAGGAACAAAACCTCGAGATACCGGAGATTTGTCAAGAACTAAAGGACAGTAGGACCATGGCTCATGCCAAGGGTGTTGAAACCCAGAAGTTTGGAACGCAACTACAGAAATATTAAGGGACGTCACGATAGACCTTGCGACAACAAAGATGATCTGGCACAAGGATTTGAGAAAGACAAGCATGATCGAAAGAAGCCATCGAAGACAGGAACAAGACTTGAAGAGTTTGGCGACGTTGACCTTTAGAAGACCGAACCCTTGTTATATACCTACGTTAGATGCGACAATTGTGAGATGTCATTTGTTTGATGTTTTTCGACAGCCACAATAAAATCCGTCTTTTCAAAACTATTGTTGCATTGTGTGTATCCCTCTCTATCTCTCTTATCTCACCCCAAACCCTTGGACCCAATAGAGGATGAATGGAGATGAGCTTGTACTTTCTGGACCGATGAGTCAGTTGGAGACAGACCGATGGATTCAAAACATGGAGGATCACATGAAGAATAACCCTATAGTCGGAAATGATATGACCCAGCATGCTCTTCAGTGCTTTGAACGAGGTGCTGCTACTTGGTGGAGGATGTACCAAACCATCAATGGATGGCAAGGAGTAACCACTTGGAAAGAATTTAAGTTGACTATGCCAAAGCCTCGGCTTGTGTCCCAAAAATTGAAGCCTTATGGAAAGGATATGAAGAAACCTTGTGCATGCAAGATTTGTGGAGAAATAGGACACAACCATAAAGAACACAAGGATGAATGCTCTAATTGTGAAGGAAGTCACCCAGTTGAAGAATGCCCAGCTAGGCAGATTACTTGTTTCTTGTGTGAAGGGACTACCCACTATCCTGCTCAGTGTCACATTTACCCCATGGTACAACGAACCATCCAGCAGAAGAAAGAAGTAATGAAAGGAGCCCTCATGGAACTTTTAGAAGAAGTTGTGGTGAAGGAAGAGATGGAGGACACACCTAAAGAAGACCCGAGTAAACCCTGCACTAAGTCTTGCTATTCATGTGGAGAAGAAGGACACATCTCCCAAAATTGTTTGAAAGGGGATCTAGTAGAATTCCTGACAGAGGAAGTAGAATATGACCCACATGAAATAGAAGCCCTGATTGGAATGGAAAAGTCCAGGAAGAGAAACCGATTGGAGCCCAGGAGGGACCTGAGTCATATCACCTGTTATAGGTGCAAGGAGTCAGGGCACTACCTCAACAGTTGCCCCAAAAGGAAACCTCGATACTTGTCAGAAGTAATATGTTTTAGTTGTAATGGAGCAGGGCACTTTGCCAGAGAATGCCCCAAGGAGAAGGAAACTTGTGCTAGATAGTTGAGTTTGCAACAAAAGAAATGGAGTTGTAGAAGTGAGAACATTTTCTTTTATATTGAGGCGTTGAGTTGAGACATGTAATGGAAAAGCGAGAGATTGTAATCATTGAGAATGAATAAAGTTAGCATCGTTGGTACTGATATGGATTTTATGAGTTGTTACTCTACAAAGAAGAATTTTGGCCATTTTGAGGATATGAGAAATATGGTCTATGGAAGATTTGTGCATTTTAAGGGTGGTAGTACCCTGTAAGAACCGTTGACCCCTGGAAAAGATAAGGATATTCCACTGAGTGGATTTCGGACAAAATGAAAACGAGTTTTGTCTCTATATGTGTGATGCCCCAAGAGTATGTGGGATGAAGTTGGAGACCGTCAGTTGTTTGGACCAAATGTGATCAAGGAGTCAGAAGAGAATGTTAAGTTTATTCGAGATAGACTGAAGGTAGCTCAGTCCAGGCAGAAGAGTTATGCAGACTCAAAAACTCAAGGAGGTAGTCTATGAAATTGGAGACAGAGCATGTCTTCGTGTGTCCCCTCTGCAAGGAGTTAAATGATTTGGAGTTAAGGGACAGTTAGCCCCGAGAATTGTAGGACCATACCAAGTTTTGGAGCGTATGGGAGAAGTGGCCAACAAGTTGGAGTCACCCGAAGGACTGTCAGGAGTTCATGATGTGTTTCACATTACCCAGTTGAAGAGTACCATGCAGAGATGGCCAATATTCCCCTATAAGGATGCTTGACCCTGGAAAGGATAATGATGTTCCACGAAGTGGAGTATGGACTTCATGAGTATAAATTTTATCTCGGTATGTGGGATATCCCACGATGATGAAGAGATAAATTACTATTGGATATAAAGGAGGTATGATGTCGGAAATATGGATCAATGGAAACTCCATGATGAGTCTGAGTAACCATGTCCTAGTTTGGTGTCAATAGAAGGAAGCAAGACAGTACAATTGGATGGATTTAAGAATACTAGGAAGTTGGAAGTTGGAATAATGATCAGTTGCCCGATGATAAGTTCAAGGACTACAAGTGATGAGATGGGCCATAACCCACAGGCCCCAGGACCTGCCAAGAAGCAAGCACATTCTTGCTGAAGGAAAACCCTGGAGGAAGATACGACATTTATCTGCAGACAATTTTATAGGAGTAATGCAAAACCTGAAAGTTGTGAAGGAACGATAGATGTTTGTTTGGCTTGCAGAATCTATGGATATATCCGAACTTGGTTCGTCGACAAGAGAAATTCTGCAATGCTTGTAAGGATGACCGAGTGATGGAATGCGAGATTCGCTAAACCGTATACAAGGTAATGATTTGGGTGCGGGATGGATTGATCACCATACCGACTTACTCTTATTATTCGCCTTGCTATATGGGATGGTAAATCTGAGTGACTTACCTATAGTAGAGAGACGACGATCAAAACCTTGTTTAAGCCTTAGAATGGTATAGGTATTTTCCCTTGTACAAGGCAGTTTTTGCCAACCGTAGGTTATACAGTGAGGATCAACCCAGACCCATTTCCTGCAGGAGAAACCATAAATGGTTGACCACCATGAGATATCGATAGTTGTTTAGTATTGGCGCCAGACCCGTCAGCTAAGAAGACCCAATATCGGAATAACCTTACCAAGATGAAAGGACAGAAGAATTGCGGTAAAGGTTATGCCACTACCGGAAGAGCCCAGAGAAGGAAACTACCCTGAAGATATGAGAAGACCAACACTGTTAACAATATGCATGAAGTATATGAGTTTCAATGGAACCGTAACCATGCTTCTAAGGGTGGTAGCACCCCAGACCCCTCTGATGATCGATGGATTTTGAGAAGACCCCCAAACCATAATATTTTTCTTGCTAGCCTCTCCGAATCTCGAGGACGAGATTCATTTTAAGGGTGGTAGGTTTGTAACATCCCAAAATTCTAAATTTTGGAATGTTATAATAAATAGATAGATTGATTGATTGTTTGATTGTTGTGTGATTGATTGAGTGAAATTCGAAAGTTTTTGAAAGTTAAATGAGAGGGAATAAAAGGACTTCCCCAAACTTTCACCTTCTGCATTTTGATCTCCGTGAATTCAAATTCTTTTCATCACAAAACCCTGGAGAGAAGATGACATGACTTCTTCCATTTAATTAAATGAAAAGGGGTGTTGAAAATATTTGAATTTCATTTGAAAATATTTCCAGTTCAGAAACTTCAAGCAACTCAATGATTTTCATGAGAGAAGATAAAATGACTTCTTCAAATTATATGAAATATGAGTTGGGAGTTTAAAAGGATCAAAATTTAAAATCCTTTTGAAATTATTTTCAATCTGGAGTTATTTGGGTTTTATTCAAATTATTTTTCTCCAAAAATAAAATATATGGAAAATAGGGTAACATGATTCCCTACATCAAAAAATTGGAGAGAAATAAATTTGAATTAATTTTGGTATTTTTATAATGATTTTTATTGGATTTTATTAGACCAGTAGCACTCTTTGAATTATCTGAATTTGTGTGAATTTTATTTAATGCTAGGAAAATGTTCATGTTGTAGAAAATCTTTTTCTGAAAATTTTGATATATTATATGCCTATATAATATTTTTAGTTATTTCATTTTTATTATTTTAATTGTCTGGAAAATGTTTAAAAAAACCTTCCCCGACTGGGCCGGCCCAGCTCCCAGCCAGGCCACGGCCCAGCCCGACGCCCGCGTCGCCTCCCTCCTCGCGTGCCCGTGCGGGACTCCCGCCGGAGTCCGCCGCACCCACGGCGCCAGCCGCCCCTTCCCCAAGACAGGAACCGCCCCGGCCCCTGTATAAAGTGCGCCGGCCCCGCCGCCCTCTTCTCCTCCTCCTCCCCTCAACCACCGCCCCACGCCGCACTTCCCGCCGCAGCAGATCGCTGCCACCGCCGCCGCTGCCCTCGTCGTTGCTGCCGAACCTCGCCGCCGCGCCGCACCACCGCCTCCGCCCGCACGCGCCGTCGCCCCGTCGCCGTTGCCGCACCCTGCCCCGCAGCCGCCGTCGCCGGATGCACGCCCTTGCCGCCGATCTGAAAACCGCCGCCGCGCCGGAGATCCATCGGAAAACCGTCGTCGCTGGTTTTCGGCTGAAAACCGCCTAGCCGCCTAACCGGTATTAACCGCTGCACCCGTCTGGTTTTTGTTAAGTCTAGGTTTTATAAAACCGATCTAGTTTTTCTTGTTTTGTTTAAAAAACGATTTAGTTGTTTTTAAGTTAGAGCTATTCAATGAACGTTCTCTGTTTAGAACTAGTTAGCGAACGTTCGCTTTTTAGTCTTTTCCTTTTTTGTTATATTTTTTTTCATGAGGGACCTATACGCGATGAAAGTTTTATAGACTAGTCCCTGATCTTCAACCGGTCACTACTTTTTACTCGTTTATCCAAATCCAATGAAACCAACGCTCACGTTTTCATTACAATCTCCTCTATCCAGTAATAGAACTCAAACATGTTTTTGAAATTTTAAAATTTGAATTAGATCAGATTTAGATTCAAACTTCGTTTGATCATAACTTGAGTTTCGTAGCTCCGTTTGAGTTGATTCTTTTTGCAAATCGAAGCTCTTGACCTAAACTTTCTGATAAGGCTAAATTCACATAATTTTGGTACTGTTAGAAATTTTTTTATGTTGCAAGAGGTATTTGCTTGGTTTTGAAGTTTTCCGAATCGTTTTCTTCGATCTTTCTGATCTTTTAAGTGACTGCTTATGTGTGGTTGCTATCGCTTGCCTACGATAGATTGACCGGAGTGTGATGAGTAGAACTATCAAGAGTTTTGAGTGTGAATAATCTTTATCGACATTGCAGGCAAGTTCACACTTTGATCATATCCCTTTATCACCCAGTTTTTATGCATTAGTTCCAATCCTCAAACATTGCATGGTTAGGATGACATTAACATGTGGGTTGGGAAGTAGTTGATGAGGTAGAACCTATTGCCCTATTACATTCAAACCTTGGAAGTCACTATTATGTTATGCTTATATTGTCATGCTATGCTCGTAGACGTGGATTGGGTTTGAGAGTATTCATGACAAATGTGAGATTGTTATTTAATGGTTCAACTTAAGGTGGCAACTTTAACACACATCTGGGTGGATTGAGGCACCTGGGTATTCCAGCGATTGCTTGTCTAGGCACCTGGGTATTCCAGCGATTGCCTATTTTTTTTGGGACCGCCACCCAGGCTCAAAGGGATCATGAGATTATTCATACTAGAAACTTCCGTGTGCGGCCACAAGTTACTATGGGCTCTAGCATAGTTGATTAAGTCGTGCGAACGCTTACAGTGGTAGACTAGCAGATGTAGGGGAAAGTAGGTGTAACGGTCTACCCGATCGTAAGGTGCTAGCACTTCTGAAAGACTATGTCTCGGTCATCCGTTTCTCAAACACCATGTCGTGTGAGAAATCAAACGAAGGTGATCGAGTCTTGTGGGGAAAAGTGCACAAACCTCTGCAGAGTGTATAAACTAATCATGGTTAGCCATGTCCCCAGTTATGGACAAACTTGAGTATCTAGTACTTGGATTATCATGTGAATCTCATCACATTACTTTAACTTAATTTTGTTGGGTTTAATGATGTTACTTAATTGGGATTGAGAATGCTGTCAACCATTCTCAATGTTAACAACCACCATGATAGTTAAATAAAATTTATTCCTTTACATTAGGGAAAAATTGGCTTTTCGCAAAAACATTATAACCATAGAGCTTTTCCACCAGCCAAATATGCATGTAGTGATAGCCATTGTTCATCATTCCTCTTATGGTGTGAAATTGTCAATACATTCAATGTACTGACCCTCTGTGGCTGCAACGTCTCATGTTGCAGGATTTCTTACGACGAGTAAGTGATACGTTAGGGTTACGATTTCTACACTCAACTTTGTCGTTGGTGTTGATGGGAATCCACAACCTTGTTGCTTCCGCTATTTGGATTGAGGTAATAGTATTTACGTTACTTTTACATGTGATTTACCTCTGTTATAAATCCTCGAGTACCGTGTGTGTCAGCATACCGATCCAGGGATGACACTTAAGCATAGAGACTTGATCCATTCGGGTCGGGTCGCTACACACACCTTCTTTTTCCTTTGTCTCCCTTTATTCCCTTCCTCCTATCCTTTCTAGCATCTTCCATCTTCTCCGTCACTTCATCCTCCTCTTCTTTATGTATAGATCGGAAATTTGAGATGATGCCCTAACACCTCTTGAAAAAGAGGCCGGTGGAGCTAATTGGCCTCTAATCTGAGATCCCTCTGCTCCTTTTTTTGGAAAAATCGCATTTGCGGAATTGAGCCAATGAAGGTTGGCTTTGTGGAGGCTCTCAAAGAGGTATATGTCTCTCATAACACTGCCTTTGATGACGCCCCAACACCTCTTGAAAAAGAGGTCGGTGAACCCATACAGACCGGGTGCCTTCTCACTAGGCATTTCATCAAATACCTCCTTGACCTCTTCTTCGGTGATGGGGTCGTCTATAATGGACAAGTCATGGGTCTCCATATTGAGATCTTCTCAACTAAGGTCAATGGATAATGGGCCCTCTCTTCCCATCATCACCAACAAGTGATCATGTATTAGCTCTTCTTTTTGCTCATGCCTGGTGAGCCATCCATTGTTGTGCTTTTGCCGATGGATGTGGTTTCCCCTTCTTCTAGCATTGATCTTGCGGTGGGAAATTTTGGTTTTGCGCCTCCTTACTTGAGGTTCGTTATTCCACATTGCTTCTTTCGAGCCATTCCAACCACTGAGAGGCTAATGACTCGCCTTTTCAGCCCGGTCCGAAGATCTTGCTCCTCATTGGAGAGCGATCGTTCTTCATGTGGGATGTCCAGGTGAAGAATGACCATGAGGGTGGCATGAAGGATCTTTGTTTTTGAAAATTACCCCCCTACTTTGTCCGACAAGTCTAGTGCCCATGTTTTTGAGCTTGTGGTGCAACATCTATCAGGATCAACATGGTTGGAAGGCTCATTCCAAGCCTTCTGTACCGCCTCAGCGAAGCCTGACAATTCTTTTTGGAAAAGGAGGTTAAGACCCCCAGCCTCTACACCAATCGATGCATATGATCATCTTTATTTATTATTCAACATAGGTCTAATAAGAACATACATCAAGCCACCTGAAGCCACCACTCACATCTACAAAACTTGATAATGTGGAGTGCTCTCACTCCCTATATCTAAAACCAGTGCCGTCATCGATCCATCCACATAACGTATCAGAACCAACAACCGGTGCAGCAACCCTAAAGTGTACACCACATGCACACATTTTAGACGCCGTCATCATCATCGAACCGCTGACCCATCTTCGGGAGAGAGATCTGCATCATTCTTGCCAGTTCGTCCATCCGTCAACGCCACCACAGCGCCCAAAGGCGCCACCGCCCCGTGCTCGTCTGTCCAGATGCGAAGATTCCAAAAGATCTGTCATGCGTAGCGCGTGCCGACCAAGCATGACACAGCGTAGCACGTCGGCCAGGCATGACACAGCGTAGCACGTGTCGGCCAGGCATGACTTGACATCTCCATCGAAAGCTCCATGCAAGACGAAGCCCCTCCACCTCCTACCTCTATCTTCCAGCTCAGCTCCACAAACGATGCTCCGAAAAGAGAAAAACCGCAGTACCGCCATCGTCTGATCTGGAAGACCAGATCCTAGGGTTTCCCCCGGAGCAGCACAAGTGGGTCGACAATAGTTGCACGATAATGCCTTCATCGGGTAATGACGCAAAAGTTTGCCATCGCCTGCCATCGACTTGGTTTTCACCGGCAACTACGCCTTCCAGACTCGCAACCGGAACTAGATGGCGGATCTCGAGATCTGACCATCTAGCCTCAGGTCGACCACCTCCGACGGAGGAGATGGCCACCACCGCCAGCGGCATCGGCCAAATCAGATCTGACCGGAGGCGCCGCCGACCAGTCAGCCATGGCCACATCCCCTCCTGATCCGCCCTCCCCACGAAGCCGCCGGGAAAGACGAAGACCGAAGGGCGATCTCGCGCCGCCGGTCCCTCCAGACCACGGGGTTGCAGTCTAGATCCCCGCTGTCACCGTCGGCGCCCGGGCTTAGCTCGCGCACGTCTCTGGTGGAGGAGAGGGGGAGGTGGCGGCGGTCGGGGCGCTGGGGTTGGCCCCCTGATCGCCTTGAAGGGAGCGATACGAGGGAGCCCTGGGGCGAAGCCTGACATGAAGGCCTAGAAATTGTCGAATTTAAAGACTTTCGGCCTACGAGGCCTTCTGTCGTTGGCGAGCAGGAGGGACTCCTTTTGATGTTCACCCAGTCAGAAGAAAAACCTAGCTAGGCTCCTGGGATGAAAACGAAGACACGAGATTATAATTGTTAAAGACATTATCGTCTAGGTTTAGCTATATCACCTTGCTGGCCGACACGGTTACTCTAAACCGACAAAGTTAAACTACTGCTATCAATGATCACCAGTAATCTAAGCTCTGGTCTTCGAATCAACGACTTACTAATAAAACTGTCCTTGCACAACCTTTGCAGAGTCAAAGCAACGAAATGTGCTTTGATGAAAGAATGGCGACTACGAAAAGAGGCTATCACGAGCCAATCACTAAGCTAAGCTTATGGGGTTTTCTGCAGTTTAATATGATGGAAAACTTAATTAGACGGCTGCTGTATTCGGCTCCTGCCCAGCGCGTACGTCGCCTTTACCAAATTTCGCTTTATATATACTCGTACGTGCCGTGTTATTTACTGTGCTAGTGCGCGGAGGGGGCTCAAGTTTGTTAATTAACTCCTTTACATCTTTCCGCAGATCCCATGTAGAACAGGCACAAGGCTACGCAACCTTTAGAACCCATTAAATTTGCTTTTAGATTAGTTTATTTAAGTGAACCGATGCCTTAATTTTGTCGAAAGAAACCCCTTTTGGCTTTGATTTCATCGTAACCCGGTTCATTTGTCAATGGGCATGGACCTAGTGGCTCACGACTTGAAACGAACCATGCATGTCTCTACTTGCATTTGCCATCCCGTGGAAGAAACGGATATACGGTTTGACGAAGCCATCAGCATCATGTCAGTGCATTGCAAATTTCCGCACTAGCTAAGCTTGCATCATGTTACTCCGTAGGCAGTTAGCGCCTGATTTCGTGGCCCCGAGCACCGGCCGGCGGCTGTCTCCTAATCAAACGTTGGCGCCGCAGCAGTTTGGACCAGAAAGCAGTGACTGGAAACTGCTGTTGGCAAACTGCACACAGCGTTCTGCTTAGAACATCTATAGCAGACCTCTTATATCGCGGATCTTTGTGGTACATTTACAGTTCGTGAAGAACGTGTTTTGCGAGTTGACATGGGGCTGAGATCGAATAGACCTCAGCCCGCAAAACACATGTTTTTTTTCTTCTGAATTTGACACATATCTCACATATTACACAGAATTGTCAGCTCCTTCACTTGCCATCTCTTGCGCTTCTGATCCTCGAGCTCCTTCACGGCGAGGACCGCCATCACCATCTGCTGCCGATGGCGCTCGAGCATCGACTTTACGTCCGAGTCGTCGGACAAGGACGAATCCTTGAGCAAAAATTCTTCGCAAGGGGTCAAACCCATCTACAAAATCACACCTGAGCTCGTATCAACGGAAATTCATCTACTGCGGTTGATCTAGAAGGGGCAGAAAAGGGGGCTCACCGGCTACGGATGATCCGTGGCGGCGGCGACCCGGGGGCGGCTCGGCTTGGCGGGGCACCGTGGACACGCCTCTAGTGCGGCCGGGCGGCGTGATCCCGTCAAATAGCCAAAGTCGCAGGCGGCTACGGGAGGGGGGATGGGGAACGCGCGCGCCGAAATGTCTCCCCTCCCAACCGCTTTCGCGGGATACAGGGCACCGACGGGGCGGCGGGGGTAGAGGACTGGGTTTTCGCGGGTTGGAGGGGGCAATTTACGCGCCTCTCAAAAAAATTATGAATTGAACGCATTTACGGCGTCTGTTCAGGTCATTTTCTTCGCGCCAAACCGTAAACTCGTGATTATTTTGCAGGTCGGTACGATATAAGATGTCTGCTAGAGATTTTTTTTCCACGGTACATAAGACAAGTGAGTGGACACTCAGGTGAGTCTACACATTTTGTCAAGCTTGCCTAAGTAGTTTATCAAAATGAGAGCCACAAGTTGACAAGTTTAAGAGAATCTTATCACATTTTTTATGTGTATGTCATGTGAGGCTCAAATATGATTTGCCTAAGATATAGCTTGAACCGAACAATCATCTAAATTAATCAAGCTTGCTTAGCTTTAAATGTGATAATTTTTGGCAAAGTTCGCCGCTTGACTTGTCTCGTCTTGTCCCCTTCTTCAGTTTGGGCAGCTAGGCGGAGCCCGGGTGACGGCACGTGTCCAAGGATACCCGTCCATCTTACGCTTTGGTCACATCACGTTGCCCGGCGTACACATTTCGGCGACGTCGCACGCCAAGCCGTGGCCATGCTGGTAATAATGATTCGAGAGACAAGGCCTTACTAAAGTTGGTCTTATGCATAGTACCCACACACTGTATCTGTACTGTATATAGTTATCTGGCTCGAATGAAGACGGATCGAAGCTTTTATTTTTTACTTTTACCAGCACCCGCAACCCTGTGGCGTGCTGAAAACAAAGAACCATCCAAGACACACTGGTGAAAGCCCTGAAGCACCGGCGGCGGAGAAGGTCACGTCCATAGACCATAGTGTTTCACCCACCACCACCACCCCACCATGCCCATGGGATGGGATGCAATGCAATGCATACTCACGAGTAATGGGGATTGGGGACCCTCCAATCACGTGATCGACCGAACCACGCGCGAATCTCGACGCTGGACGCAATACCCCATCAGCACTGGACTACTCAACTGCCCCGCCCTGCGCCCGGGACACTGACACCAATCTGCGTGGAGCGAAGGCGAAGCTTTGCGTCGGGCACCTGAGAATCCGTGCGCTGCCCCTGCCTCTGCTTCTACCATGCACAGTAGGCGCTTTGCCACGATCCACGTGACCCTCTGCCGTGCCCGTGCCCGTGCCCGAGCGAGATGGGAGAGGCCGCAGCGCAACCAATTCCACTCCACCCCTGCGACTGCGAGGGCCCCCCCTCTGCTCTGCCCTGGTCTGACCGCGTGGCGCAGGAAAGGCTATCTTCTAGTAGCTCTGCGAAGGGGACGTGCTGCTCTGCGTCTGGGTGGTGGTGGTGCTGACCGTACGTGCATGGTGGTCTCTGCCTGATGGACGCCCCACTGTCTCAGACAGACAGGCAGGCCAGCTAGTGTGTGTCCATGTGGTTGTGGTCACAAGGGAGCTTTTTTGCTTTGCTTTCTTGGGCTCCTCGCCTCAAGGGAAAGGTTGCCACGCATGGGAAAAGTCAAAACTCGGTGATTAGGAACAATCACTGTGGTTGGGGCTTGTGGCTGGGTGACCCCGAGCTATATTGTCACTCGTGGCTGCTCTCGATATTGTAGCAAATGTCTTTAGGCCAACTTCACCGCGCGATCTGAAACAGATGTCTGTTTTGACCGGATTTTGTTCTTTTGAGGCACCGATGGATTCGTCCGTGTCCGCCTTTGTCCGTTGGGTCGTGCGTGCGCCCACCGCGCGATTGCACCCCAAATCTTGTCCGTGTTGGACGTGTTTAAAAAAACATAAAAACTTAAACAAAATGACTTTAAAAAGTAAATAAACGCAGTTTAAAAAACTTAAAACTTAAGTTAGGGTCCATGGCCACAAAACGGTCCAGTTTCACGTCCAACCTGACATAATTAAACATAAAAAAGAAAATAAAAAACGGCCGCCGCCAGCGCGCTCGTGCTCGTGCCCGTCGATGTCGTCGCTGTCTTCAGTGGCCGTCGGCGTCGTCGTCGTCGCTGACGAGGTTCACGTAGGCCGGCGGCGTCCAAAGGTGGGCCGGCGGTGCGTGGTAGACGGGGGCGGGCTGGACGGCGGGAGGTGCCTGCACGACCTCCTCCCGTTGCGACGCCTCCCGCTCCGGTGACCGCGACGGAATGGCGCACCAGTTGACGCCCACGGCGGTGGCCATCTCCGGAGCAGTGCAGGACCAGCCCCACCCCTGGCCCAGCAGGCCCGGGTGGAACGCGGCCACCGGCTCCTCCTCCATCGCCTCCTCCCTCCTCTCCACCATTTGCAGCTCGGGGAAGGCGACGTCGCCGGCGGCAGAGATGCCATCGTCTCCTCCAAGCCGTCCCATTGGCGCTCGTCGTGGGTGTACATGGAGTCGTCCATGACACGCTGCACGAGTCGGGCCTCCTCCTCCGCTGTCATGCGAGGAAGTGGAGGTGGTGACGGAGACGGCGGAGGCGACGGCGTGGGCGTGAGGCCGCGCACGCGTACGCCCGCGCACCTCTCGACGTGGCCGCCGCGGCCCCGACACCTTGCCGGCGAAGTATGAAGCGCGGCGCGTGTCGTGCTCGTCCCGGAGCCACGTGTCTCAGAGGGAGGAATCCGGGGCGTACGTGTCGTCGTAGTACAGGTCGTCGGGGAGGAGGCGGCGGCGGCGCTCGATCTCGTTGCGGTGCGCGCGGCCGCTCACCGGCACAGGCGGGATCGGGACCCGGTCAGCGTTAAGGTGCCAGCAGTTGGGAAGGTGGACGTCGCTCCACGGGACCGGCGTCCTCGTATCCCAGTACCGCCGGCACACGTCCACCGCGAGGTACTGCCGGTCGCGCTCGCCGACGGGCTTAGGGTTGATGGTGAAGGGGGCTGGCGCGGTGGCTCGACGGGAGGAGCGCGGCGGAGACGCGGGCTCCTCCTTCTTCACGGAGCTGCGGCGGCGCCCCGAGGAGGAGCCGGCCTCACGGTCTTGCTTCCCCTTGCGGTTCCAGAAGCCCATGGCGAGGTGGCCGGCCGACGAGCTCGAGGGCAATGGAGGGATGGGGTTCGAGGCTGTCGGGTTTCGAGGAGGCTGAGGGATGGTGTGGGGCAGTGTGGACGACGACCGGTCCACGCTTCCCACTTAAAGAAGGACGGCGACCTTTCGATGTGTGGATGACAGGTGGGGCCGCCCGCTTGTGTGCATTGATGTGGACGGGGGGGAGGTACGTGGCCGCCTGCCACATGGCCCCGACGCGGACGAGGCGCGCATCCGTTTGGTGTCCGCCGCGACCCAAACCCGGCGCAAGTTTGCGCTCGAAATGGGTCGGCCCGGACACAAAACGAACAAGATGGGTCCGGGCCGTCGCGCGCTGGGCCGCCTCGTTTGTCCCTTTTGCCCCAAACGGACGGGGCCGCGCGGAATGGGATCGCGTGGTGGAGATGGCCTTACACAAATGAACGTTGACGCGCGAATTAAGGATACCTTTTCATTCAGCAGACTACAAATCTCCAACGGGCAACCATAGAAAACCTCCCGCATCCGTCCGCGGATAGGGACCAGTTCACGGACACAGATGCGGAGACATCCATCCAACATTAGTTGCACATTTTCACAACAACTCAAATTAATCAGACGAAATCCGTGTAAATATGGTTGGATTTCATGCAAACATGACGGATTTCAATACATTTACATCAATGGTGCTAGTTTGACTCTGAAGATATAATTAATACCTAATCTAAATCGTTGCCCGTGGATACCTTTGTCTCCCTCATGTCCGGCAGCCTGATCACCAGACTGCCGAAAGGCCTAGAGATATATGCTTCAACACAAAGGGCGGCTCACTTCCCCACTGTTGGAAATATGAGCAATTTACCAAATGATTTTATTAATAGAAATATTAGATAAAGCATGACTAATATAACATGGATAAAAGTAGTCATGCGATCTGGCAGAGAGAAGGTAAATAACATCTTCATATATGAACTGCAACCAAACATGTCTAAAGCAGATAGTAGAACAGGTTGCATAAATGGCGTAGAACCTAATATATGTAGGTCAGACACTAGACCAAAGAAACTGCGAGAGGACCTCTAACAAAAAGAGCAAGAACACGTACGGGACAACAGCAGCAGTAGCACTGGACTTCGGGTCGGTGTCCTCGCCAACCATGTCGTCGAGAAGGTTGTCGACATCGGGGAAGAAGTCGTCATCGGGGAAGTCGTCGTCGTAGTCCGGTGCGTCCGTGACGAAGAAGTCAGTAGTCGCGCTGAGCGCTCCCCAAAAACCTTATCACCCTTCTCCCGTACAGGACTCAAAAGGTGCGGTTCTGGAGGCCTACTGTCCTGACCTGCGGTGCACGCCACAAGCCGGGATGGGGAAGAACGTAGCAGCAGCGTAGTGCTCGGAACCTTGTGGCGAGAGGAAGAGAAGCCTCTGGTGTGTCTCTCTGGAGAGGAGCAACCTCTCTTATATAGGCACAGGAGAAGGACGCGGACAGGCTGTGACCGGAGGTGAAGCAACGAAGGGATATGAAGCGAACAGGCAGCATGCGAAGAGGTGCGCCGTTCGTATTCAGTCTCCACTACAACAAAACGTTTCAGCTCCCATGTGACCGTTCGTATACCCGCCGTGCGTGGCAAAAATTTAGACATCGGCTCGGCTCATTCCTGCAACCCGCGGCGCGTCGTGACGAGGCGGGCAGCGGAGGAGGAACGCGCGTGGATGTCCCTCTTGTTCTCATGCTCATACATGTGGGGAAAGAGCCTCCCTTATAAAGAGGTCCAACTCCCTCTAAACTAGCAATGTGGAAGTAAATTTTAGTTCCACCTCTTGCCTTACACGAATGGGCTGCGTGGGCCTTTAGGATTTATTAGGAATTTCTAAAACTGCTATTGGGCTAGGCCCAAAATAGACAAAATTCCAGCAATCCGCCACCAGATCCCAGAGGCACACAAAATTTGCCTTTGGTTCCAAAACACTGTTCTATATACCGGTATTGCAGTGGAGACTGTTAAGTTGAATTTCCATCTAGAACTCTATGCTACACTAGTAAGCAACTTGAACAGTGGACTGGGCCTTGAACTGAAGGAAATATGCCCTAGAGGCAATAATAATGTTATTATTTTATTTCCTTATATCATGATAAATGTTTATTATTCATGCTAGAATTGTATTATCCAGGAAACATAATACTTGTGTGAATACATAGACAAACTAAACGTCACTAGTATGCCTCTACTTGACTAACTCGTTAATCAAAGATGGTTATGTTTCCTAACCATAGACATGTGTTGTCATTTGATTTAACGGGATCACATTATTAAGAGAATGATGTGATTGACATGACCCATTCCATTAGCTTAGCACCCGATCGTTTAGTATGTTGCTATTGCTTTCTTCATGACTTATACATGTTCCTATGACTATGAGATTATGCAACTCCCGTTTGCCGGAGGAACACTTTGTGTGCTACCAAACGTCATAGCGTAACTGGGTGATTGTAAAGGAGCTCTACAGGTGTCTCCAAAGGTAAACGTTGGGTTGCCATATTTCGAGATTAGGATTTGTCACTCCGATTGTCGGAGAGGTATCTCTGGGCCCTCTCGGTAATGCACATCACATAAGCCTTGCAAGCATTGCAACTAATAAGTTAGTTGCGAGATGATGTATTATGAAACGAGTAAAGAGACTTGCCGGTAACGAGATTGAACTAGGTATTGAGATACCGACAATCGAATCTCGGGCAAGTAACATACCGATGACAAAGGGAACAACATATGTTGTTATGCGGTCTGACCGATAAAGATCTTCGTAGAATATGTGGGAGCCAATATGACCATCCAGGTTCGGCTATTGGTTATTGACCAGAGACGTGTCTCGGTCATGTCTACATTGTTCTCGAACCCGTAGGGTCCGCACGCTTAAGGTTTCGATGACAGTTATATTATGAGTTTATGAGTTTTGATGTACCGAAATTAGTTCGGAGTCCCGGATGTGATCACGGACATGACGAGGAGTCTCAAAATGGTCGAGACATAAAGATTTATATATTGGACGGCTATATTCGGACACCGGAAGTGTTCCGGGTGATTTCGGAGAAAACCGGAGTGCCGGAGGGTTACCGGAACCCCCCAGGAGAAGTAATGGGCCTTATGGGCCCTAGTGGAGAGAGAGAGGCGGCCAGGGTGGGCCGTGCGCCCCCTCCCCCTCTGGTCCGAATTGGACTAGGAGAGGGGGGGCGGCGCCCCCCTTTCCTTCTCCCTCTCCCCCTTCCTTTCCCCCCTCCTAGTAGGAGTAGGAAAGAGGGGAGTCCTACTCCTACTAGGAGGAGGACTCCTCCTCCTTGGCGTGCCCTAGGGCCGGCCGGCCTCCTCCCCTTGCTCCTTTATATACGGGGCATGGGGCACCCCTAGACACACAAGTTGATCCACATGATCGTTTTCTTAGCCGTGTGCGGTGCCCCCTTCCACCATACTCCTCGATAATATTGTAGCGGTGCTTAGGCGAAGCCCTGCGACAGTAGAACATCAAGATCGTCACCACACCGTCGTGCTGACGGAACTCTTCCCCGACACTTTGCTGGATCGGAGTCCGGGGATCGTCATCGAGCTGAACGTGTGCTAAAACTCGGAGGTGCCGTTGTTTCGGTGCTTGATCGGTCGGGCCGTGAAGACGTATGACTACATCAACCGCATTGTCATAACGCTTCCACTGTCGGTCTACGAGGGTACGTAGATCACACTCTCCCCTCTCGTTGCTATGCATCACCATGATCTTGCGTGTGCGTAGGAAAATTTTGAAATTACTATGTTCCCCAACATGAACTGCAAGTTTTCTGCGAATCTAGCTTCACATAAAGCCTTGACCGATACTGGGCTACCGTGGGTCTTCCCCGCAGGTGGAGCTTATGCGTCATACTCCGTGACCCTTTCATGAGTTTACTAGAGAGAACGCTAGTCTCATAGATTGCGACGTTTGATAATCAGACTGATATAGGTGTGTTCTTCAAAAGATGTTCTGTAGAACAACATCTCTGCTTAAATGAGCCACTTAAAACACATTAAGATATACATCAACCTACCATGCAGATTAGGAGAGTATTGCATCTTCATGGAGTGGTATTGTTAATAGTAAGGGTACTCTCCTCTCAGTTGATCAACAACTTGTCGTCCACATCTAATTCACGGGATCTCCGATCACAAAGAATAGGTTACCACTGTGAACAACTCATATTGTGGGTCTCATACCCATCTCCCTCGATGCATTATATATCACATTACGTGATAAACCCTTAGTAAAAGGATCTGTCAGATTTTTAGACGTTTGGATATAATCCAGTGCAATAACTCCAGAGTTTCTCATTTTCCTGACAGACTTTAACCTTCTCTGAACGTGTCTTGATGACTTCATGTTATCCTTTGAGCCGCTCACTTTCGTGATCACAGTTTGATTGTCGCGGTTCATAAGGATATCCGGTACAGGTTTCTCAACAACCGACAAGTCATTCAAGAGCCGGCGAAGCCAATCTGCTTCGACTGTAGCTGTATCTAATGATGTGAGTTCTGCTTCCATTGTCTGCTTGCAAGACTTTCAAGAAACAGCGCCACCTCCATGAGTGAATACATAACCGCTCGTGGCCTTTATCTCATCAGCATCTGAGATCCAGTTTGAGTCACTATACCCTTCAAGCACCCTTGGGTGCCCGGTATAGTGAATTCCATAATTCGCAGTGCCTTTCAAGTAACGCAAAACTCCCTCTAGAGCTTTCCAATGCACATCTCCTGGTTTTGAAATAAACCGACTCAGTTTGCTAAGAGCAAAAGAGATGTCAGGTCTTGTAGCACTGGCTAAGTACATAAGCGAGCCAATAATCTGAGAATACTTCAATTGGTCTCTAGCAATTCTTTGATTCTTTCGAAGCAACACACTAGCATCATATGGTGTTGGAGAGGTCTTGCAGTCACTATAGCCAAAGCGACTCAAGATCTTTTCTACACAGTGAGATTGAAGCAATGTGATCCCACCATCATCGTCTCTCAACAACTTGATGTTCAGAATGACATCAGCCACTCCTAAATCTTTCATCTCAAAACAGCGAGATAGAAAGTCCTTGACCTCCTTAATAACATTCAGTTTTGTTTTGAAAATTAGTATGTCGTCAACATACAAGCACAGGATAACTCCCTCGCCCCCAGTACACACATTTGTCAGCTTTGTTTACAACAAAGCCTGCAGCTGTTAACATTCTTTCAAACTTCTCATGCCACTGTTTGGGTGCTTGCTTGAGTCCATACAAAGACTTCAGCAACTTGCATACTTTTCTTTCTTGACCATCTAGTACAAACCCATCTAGTTGTTCCATATAAATTTCCTCGTCCAATTCTCCATTTAGGAAAGCAGTCTTAACACCCATTTGATGAATGAGAAGACCATGCAAGGCAGCTAGTGAAAGTAGAACTCGAATAGTGGTTAGTCGAGCCACATGTGAGTAAGTATCAAAGAAGTCTTCACCTTCCTTTTGGGTATAACCCTTAGCCACGAGCCGAGCCTTGTACTTTTCAATAGTACCATCAGGCCTAAGCTTCTTCTTGAATACTCATTTGCATCCTATAGGTTTGCACCCATAAGTACGATCAGTTATCTCCCAAGTTTCATTCGCCAAGATGGAATCCATCTCGCTACGAACAGCTTCCTTCCAGTAGTCAGCATCTTCAGATGCATAGGTCTCTGAAATAGAATTGGGAGTGTCATCTATGGGATACACAAGAAAATCATCACCAAAGGACTTTGCAGTCCTCTGTCTCTTGCTCCTAGTAGGAACTTCATTGTTCTCCTCCACAGGACTTTCAAAGTTTTCCATCGAAATGGCAGGTTTGACAATTGTAACTGGTTCCTGATTCGATGAACAAGGCATCTCCTGATTAGATGAGGTAGCCATATCCTTCATGGGAAAGATATCTTCAAAGAAAGTCACACCATTCGACTCCATGATCGTACCGACATGCATGTCAGGTACCTCAGATTTTACAACCAAGAATCTATAGCCAATGCTATGAAAAGCATATCCCAGGAAAACACAATCCACAGTCTTTGGTCCAAGCTTCCGCTTCTTTGGAATTGGAATATTGACTTTCGCCAAACAACCTCATGTTCGTAGATAAGAGAGTTCTAACCTTTTCTTCTCCCATTCCTCGAATGGAGTTATTTCTTTGTTCTTTGTGGGAACTCGGTTTAGGACATGACATGCCGCCAATATCGCCCCCCCCCCCCACCATGCCTTGGAGAGACCCGATGTGTCTAACATGGCGTTAACCAAATCAGTTAGAGTACGGTTCTTTCTTTCGGCCACCCCATTTGACTGAGGTGAATAGGGAGGCGTCCTCTCATGGATTATACCATGTTCCGCACAAAAAACATCAAATTCATTTAAAAAATACTCTCCACCATGGTCGGACCTAAGCCTCTTGATTTTTCGATCAAGTTGGTTTTCCACTTCAGCTTTATAGATCTTGAAAAAGTTCAAAGCCTCATCCTTAGATGTCAGAAGATACACACGGTAGTATCTAGTGGAGTCATCAATTAACGTCATGAAATATTTCTTTCCACCTTTTGTCAAAACACCATTCATTTCACATAGATCTAAATGTATGAGCTCTAGTGGTGCAAGATTTCTCGTTTCCGCGGTCGTGTGAGACTTACGAGGTTGCTTAGCTTGCACACAAACTTGACACTTAAATCCCTTGACAGTGGTGAAACTAGGGATTAAGTTCAACTTCACTAGTCGTGACATGCAACCAAAGTTAACATGACAAAGACGTGAATGCCACACATTTGATTCACTATTGTTGCAAACATGATTAACAACTTTATTGCAAACGTCTGATAAGGATAAACGAAACAGGCCTCCTGACTCATAGCCTTTACCAACAAAGGTTCCATACTTGGATATTACAAATTTATTCGACTCAAAGACAAGCTTATAGCCATCTCTACACAGAAGAGATCCACTAACAAGATTTTTATTGACAGAGGGGACATAATGCATGTTCTTCAGCCGCATGATCTTCCCCGAAGTAAACTTCAGATCGACCGTGCCAACACCACGAACAGAAGCACTTAAACCATTGCCCATCAGCACGGTTGAAGTCCCTGCGGTCTGATAAGACGAAAACATGGAAATATCACCGCATACATGCACATTAGCACCCGTGTCAATCAACCAATCAGGAGAATGACATACTGAAAGAATAGTGGGAAATATACCATACCCAGCATCCTTCATGTCAATGTCTCCAATGACGACATTAGCAATCTTGCCGCCTTTCCCAGGATGACGCTTGTCATAGAGATTAGGGTAACTAGGAGCCCAATGATCAGGATCCCCACACACATGACAAACACCTTTCTTCTTGTCATTCTTCTTCTTGAAGTTCATGTGTTGCACAACCTTGTTCTTCCCATCAAATTTTGCTTTACCATCAAACTTGCCCTTGTTCTTGAACTTGTGGGGCTGGAAGTTCTTCTTCTGTACTAGATTGGCACTAGATCCTCCCTCAATACCTCGAGCACGTGTGTCCTTTGCTCTCGCTTTTCTTCGACATCAAGAGTACCAATGAGATCCGAAACGGAAAACTCATGTCTATTATGCTTCAGTAAGGTAGCAAAGTTCCTCCACGAAGGAGGAAGCTTGGTGATGATACCTCCGGCAACAAACTTGTCTGGTAGCATACAGTTGAAGTGCTCAAGTTCTCTAGCAAATGACTGTATCTCATGAGCTTGCTCAACCACGGAGCACTCTTCAGTCATCTTGTAATCATAGAATTGCTCCATGATGTACAGCTCAGTGCCGACATCCGAGAACCCAAACTTAGCCTCGAGTGCGTCCCACATATATTTTCCATTGTCAATTGACGCATAAGCATCAACTATGTTCTCACCAAGAACACTCAAGAGAGCAGCCTTAAACAGAGTATCCATTTTCTGAAAAGCTTGTTCCTGTTGGGCATCAAACTCCCCTTTAGGTTTGCCAAGCATGGCGTCATAGCAACTCATGGTTTGAAACCATAAGACTGCTCTCACGCGCCACCTCTTATAGTGGATAGCCTCAAACATAGGAGGTCTCATGGAAGCAGCAAAACCACTTGGGGTAAATTGCCTATAATAAATGTTTTTGGATTGTTGGAAATATGAGCAATTTACCAAATGATTTTATTAATAGAAATATTAGATAAAGCATGACTAATATAACATGGATAAAAGTAGTCATGCGATCTGACAGAGAGAAGGTAAATAACATCTTCATATATGAACTGCAACCAAACATGTCTAAAGCAGATAGTAGAACAAGTTGCATAAATGGCGTAGAACTTAACATATATAGGACAGACAGTAGACCAAAGAACTGCGAGAGTACCTCTAACAGAAAGAGCAAGAACACGTACGGGACAGCAACAGCAGTACTGGACTTGGGGTCGGTGTCCTCATCGAGAAGGTTGTCAACATCGGGGAAGAAGTCGTCGTCGGGGAAGTCGTCGACGAAGTCCGGGGCATCCGTGACGAAGAAGTCAGTAGTCGCGCTGAGTGCTCCCCAAAAATCTTATCACCCTTCTCCCGTACAGGACTCAAAAGGTGCGGTTCTGGAGGCCTACTGTCCTGACCTGCGGTGCACGCCGCAAGCCTGGATGGGGAAGAACGTAGCAGCAGCGCAGTGCTCGGAACCTTGTGGCGAGAAGAAGAGGAGTTTCTGGTGTGTCTCTCTGGAGAGGAGCGACCTCTCTCATATAGGCACAGGAGAAGGACACGAACATGCTGCGACGGGAGGTGAAGCAACGAAGGGAGATGAAGCGAACAGACAGCACGCGAAGAGGTGCGCCGTTCGTATTCAGTCTCCACTACAGCAAAATGTTTCAGCTCCTGTGTGACCGTTCATATACCCGTCGTGCGTGGCAAAAATCTAGACATCGGCTCGGCTCATTCCCGCAACCCGCGTCGCGGCGCGTCGTGACGAGGCGTGGCGTGGCGTGGCGAGGCGGGCGGCGGAGGAGGAGCGCGCGTGGATGTCCCTCTTGTTCTCATGCTCATACATGTGGGGAAAGAGCCTCCCTTATAATGAGGTCCAACTCCCTCTAAACTAGCAATGTGAGACTAAACTTTAGTTCCACCTCTTGTCTTGCAAGAATGGGCTGCGTGGGCCTCTATGATTTATTAGGAATTTCTGAAACTGCTATTGGGCTAGGCCCAAAATAGACAAAATTCCAGCACCCACCTCTCATCAGAGTGGAACCCCGGCTGATGCTTCATCAGGAGGGAAAGGCGGCGCCTCCGCCTTCATGAAGCCCATGTGGGTTCGACAGAGGTCCTCGAAAAAGAAGAACCGGACAAGACACCGATTGTGTACGCCGGTATCGCCTAGGCGGTGGCCTTTATGGGACCCAAGCGGCGGTGGACTCATGTGTTCTACTTCTCCTTGATGATGGCGGCAGACGCGGAGGTGCCGGCCACTGGCTCATCGCTCTCTCCGCACCACCCGGCTTCTGCCTCTGCCTGCATGGCACGGTCGCATGCACGATAGGCGCAGTCAGACACACGGGAGGCGCAGTCGTCTATGACAGCGATGATGCCCGTGCCGCCATGCTCCCCACCGTGTCGGCGTGGAACAACTCGCTACTCCTCATCGAGTGGGCCTGGAGCAGCGAGTTGTTGAACCACTCCGCCGGGTGAGGTGCGGAAGGTGGAGCAGCGAGCTGCCTTGCTCGTATCTAGCGGGCTCGGTGGGCCACCCAGTCGGCTTATATACCGGAGAACTGCTCTTCGGATGCCATCAGAAGAGTGGTGAAGGAGGAGATTGGGGAGCGGCGAAAGGGTGTGGTTCTTGCCCCACGTCTGCCCTCGTTTAAATCGAGGGCAGACGGTAGGAGTTTGGCCTACATTGCAGTTAAAGCCGGCCCGCTCATGAACAGACGTGTGGCCGGAGTAGGTTTCTCGGCTTCCACGCGGGGTTAATGAAGGTGTATGAATGCGGCGAGGATGCGTGTTCAGCCAGGCATGCAGCGGACGGCGCCCCCAGTCGGTGCACCGCTTCAATGGCAGAGGCAGTGCGAGGTCATGTCTGCCCTGAGCCGTCTTTAATGCGGAGCGGCGCGCTCTACAGCGGCATGAATGCGGACAGCTGGCGCCGGAGGGGAGCACGCGCTGGAGGAGGAGGCATTTTTTGCTGTGCTAGAACGGTCAGAAGCGGGCTTGGGAACGGTCCGGACTCCCGCAATCATCAAGGAGAAGTAGAACACAGGAGGGCAAGGCGGCGCCTCCGCCTTCGTGAAGCCCATGTGGGTTCGATGGAGGTCCTTGAAAAAGAAGAACTGGGCAAGACACCGATTGTGTACGCTGGTATCGCCTAGGCGGTGGCCTTTATGGGACCCAAGCGGCGGTGGACTCCTGTGTTCTACTTCTCCTTGATGATGGCGACAGACGCAGAGGTGCCGGCCACTGGCTCGTCGCTCTCTCCGCACCACCCAGCTTCTGCCTCTGCCTGCATGGCGCGGTCGCATGCACGATAGGCGCGGTCAGACGCGCGGGAGGCGCAGTCGTCTATGACAGCGATGATGCCCGTGCCGGCGTGGAACAACTCGCTACTCCTCATCAAGTGGGCCTGGAGCAGCGAGTTGTTGAACCACATGGTGGCTTGGGCGGCAACTTGCTCCGTCGGGTGAGGTGCGGAAGGTGGAGCTGCGAGCTATCTCGCTCGTATCTAGCGGGCTCGGTGGACCACCCAGCCGGCTTATATACCGGAGAACTGCTCTTCGGATGCCATCGAAAGAGTGGTGAAGGAGGAGATTGGGGGAGCGGCGAAGGGGTGTGGTTCTTGCCCCACGTCTGCCCTCGTTTAAATTGAGGGCAGACGGTAGGAGTTCGGCCTACATTGCAGTGAAAGCCGGCCCGCTCATGAATGGATGTGTGGCCGGAGTAGGTTGCTCGGCTTTCACGCGGGGTTAATGAAGGTGTATGAATGCGGCGAGGATGCGTGTTCAGCCGGGCATGCAGTGGACGACGCCCTTAGTCGGTGCACCGCTTCAATGGCAGAGGCAGTGCGAGGTCACATCTGCCCTGAGCCGTCTTTAATGCGGACTGGCGCGCTCTATAGCGGCATGAATGCGGACAGCTGGCGCCGGAGGGGAGCACGCGCTGGAGGAGGAGGCATTTTTTGCTGGGCTAGGACGGTCAGAAGCGGGCTTGGGAACGGTCCGTACTCCTGCACCCCTCCCCCCACTTTTGTCTCTGGTTTGCAGGAGAAATCGTATCCGAACAACCTCGCAGATCGACACAGATCGATATTGAATGACTTTCACGGTCCGAACAGCACGGTCCGAACGGTTACGGAAGGTTTACAGATCGGCATTGGAAATGCCCTTAGTCTTTCTTTGGTTCATGGGACGACATATCATAAGAATTGAAAAAGCTACAGGAAGCGTGATGTATCTCAAATCTTATTTATGAATAGGTGTAAAAAAAGAGAAGTCATTTGGTTAACAAGATATAATTTTTTCATTGAATCTCACTTGATGTTTCTTTTTCTTTGAAATACGATGGATATAAATTAATCCCGTATAGGAATATAATTCTATTCCTACAAAGCAAGCACACTAAAGGAAAATTTTCTACAAAAACCTTATTCAGAATTTCTTTTTTTCGAGAAAACGCAAAAGAGTTGCGTTTCATTGCATTGAACAGGAAGACATCAGGAGTACAACCTCCAGAAAGAAGGGACACACACACGCGCGCACGCACACACACACACACATGATCGTCCTCACCAAGTGACTACAGCTAGGTGAGGAGGTGCCCTCAACTACAGACACGCAACGACATTAGGCCTCGCCCAGCCTTGCCTCCAGCCAAAATGGCGAAGCACCGAGACTCGGAGCAACAGGGCAGCATCACTGCCATTGCCAGGCACTTCCAGGGACGAATGCAGCTTCAGGACCGCCCAAGCCGACGTACCTCGCACCCATGTGCCTAGAGAGTCAGCGGGTGAAAAGCAGGGCCTGATTGGAATTGGTGTAGCATTCATTGGGGAGCGCCGGCGCAGGCAAACGTTGCGACCTGCTCCTTGTGTAGCAGTCTACGCCAGAGCGATGCATCGCCAACCACTATCTGCCGCATCAAGTACTCCACTTGCAGCCAAAGCAGCGCCATCAAGAGGGGAACGGCGTTGAGACGCCACCGCTGCCCGGTCCGGGAGGCCGGACCTAGGATTTCTCCCGATGCTCGAGGAGGAGGTATGGTTAGGGTCATGCCAACGCCTCCAAGGAGGTGACGGCACCCTCGGGCGTCGCCGTTGACAGCGCAGGCCATCGCCGCGCGGGATTTCGCCCCGACCCAAGGACGAAGACCTCAGATGCAATGGCAGACCGGACATGGCGAGGAATCGTCGGGGAAGACCAACACACATGGGGGAAGCCTAGAAACGTTGTCGTCGCAGGAGTGAGCACCGACCAGCGCAGCTCCAGCAGGCCGGCCACCACCGGGAGCGCGTCCAGCAGGCGGCAGCAGCCACCTGCACCGCGCCGCCGCCGCGCTGGCCCGCAGCCTCCGCCACCAGGATCCGTCGGGGCACAGCGGAGAAGCAACCATCAAGGTCGCCGCGCGCGTGCTTACTAACCCAGCGGCAACCGCCGGCGGCGCCCGGGAGGGGTGGGAGGAGGGAGAGGGGTGGGTGGGGGCAGAGTGATTGTCGCCGGCCTGGGCGGGCTCGTGCGGCCCAGATCTGGGCGCCCTCAACTCTGCCGCACGCATCAGCGGCCGGCGGCCGCCATGGCAGCGCCACCGCGCACGCAGTCCACGCCATCTCGACCTCCCCGTGAGCAGACGGCCGCCCACCGTGCGCTCCCGCCGCTCCAGCGCGCGAGCACACGAACGAGGGCCCCGCCGCCGCCGTCCACCGGTGAGGGCTTTGCCCGCCGGCATCCTCCGGCGACAGCAAGGGGAGGGAGGGGAAGGAGGGGAGCCTGGGCGGCGGCTAGGGTTTCGCCTCCCGAGTCGCCCTTGGGAGCGACGCGGGGCTCTCAAATCAGTACGTATCTAGAATTTCTACAAAATTCATGTAAATCAAAGCAGGACTTCGCTTCCTCCACCGCTTTCAATAATAAAGAGCAACTATAACCCTATTGATTTATATTCGCAAAAAAACACTATTGATTTAGAAATAATTGTTCACATACAACATCCGTAGCCGCCGAATAATTATATACAGTATTAATCGTTTTGTACTAGCATGCATCTTGATGATCTATCAGGCAGTTCTTAGTACTACTTAGGAAATTTTATTTCTTAGCCGGAAAATAATATGAAAACTGATATGAGAAACACACGTGAACTTGAAACATTAAGTAAATTAGATACTAGCCTGCAAAAATCCACAACTACCAGAAACAAACCAAATCAATATATCTACTGCTTCAAGGGCTATAAATTTCATTGACAATTTGGTTAATTCGAGGTATTTTTCAATTGATCTACATGACTTCTAAACCATAATCATAGTACAAACAATACTAGTATAAAAGAAAAAAAATAGGGAAAGTCCTATTTTGGTCGCGAGCTCAAATGCTCGGTCATGAACCGGAAAATCCGGGGTTTTTTGGGTGGATTTTTTGAAAAAAAGTTTTTTTTTTGACAAACTTTGATAGATGTTTGAGTGCACTCAAAGTTTAATCATGGAATGACATTGCTGGAAACTTGTTTTTTAAAGACTTCCACAAATGCCATTCCATACCCACATGTTAATATAATATCTCAACTCTTATAAAAAAATTAAGTTAGTGATGATGGTGTGCCTGCCATCTTGCAATATAGATTGTCCGATCTATATCTGACGGATATAAAGTAAACTATGACAATTTTACAAAAAGATACCAGCACCTCTCTCCACATTTGCATATAAGGCCTTCCCTTGTTCATCCGTATCTCCCACAACCTCATTGTTGAGCAATTAAAAAAGGAAGCCTCTGGAACAATCTAGCATGATGGCCTCTGCCGGTATCGTCCATCCCCATGCCTCCGCTCAGTCCGACCACCAATCACCACCACGACCCACTCCTCCTCACCTTATCTCTCCTCTTTCTCGAGATATCATTAGTTTTTACACATGGGATTACTCCCGTATGGGTCAATCACAACAGATGTTTTATAAAAGAAATGCATCTTGATGTTCCGTGCAATGCACGGGCATCTTGCTAGTTCTTTCTAAAACTTGCGAGTCGATACACTTTCGCTAGTCAAAATTTTGGTGTGCCAAAATTTGCAACAAATTAGCAGGTCAGTTGCTAGATAACCAATTCATTCGGAAGTCAAAATTTGACATCAAACGGAGAATGCCCTTTAGAAAATTGTTTGTCAAGTGAATGTAGTTTTGCGGAAGTCAAATCCCATATGAATACGACGAGTCCCCATTCTTCCGGGTGAAGAATAACTGTAAAGATCAATCAAATTATTTTGTATAACTTTTTGACAAAAAAATTGTTTGTCTTCTGATTGTGAGCAATGTTTCACATATTTTTTTACCTTGGCCCGAACAATAAAAAGGAAAGCTTTTGAGAGCATTGATATATTTTTTTGCTAATTAGATATGTCATTTCTTCACGAGATTTTGTACACAATGAGAAGATATGAACATGTTTATCGTAAAAAAGAAAGTATTACTTTTTTTTTCAAATTTAATGTCCATCTAAGATCATGCGAAGTCGAGCTCCATTTTTATTATCCGACAAAATAGGGAGTGTTGAAATAGAAATATATCTATCTTTGTTTGACGTCTTCTTCGCCATTTTTTCCAATAACTAGTGGATGTTTTTTCAATGCAATTTTTTGCCAATATAAACTCCTGCGTTCGTTTTTCTTAAGCACACACCGTAGAACAATAGTTATATGGTAATTTTTATTAATAAAAAGTATGTTATATTGAGGAAGAAAGAAAGGATGAAGCTAAAAAGAAGATCATACAAAAGGAAGAAATAGCTTATCCAACTCCAGTTTTTGGGAACAAGATCATCATGCAGTTAGAAGGTAGTATGAGCCAGCCAAGACTTGAATTCTGCAGAAAATTTGCTCTTGATCTTTATTGCTAGAAGCTTAAGTTCCTTTTTGAGAGTGAATCTCCCAAAGTTTACTGCCCATTGGCGCTGCCTATAATCACATCAAAGAACTATCAATTTCGAAAAATTATGAAACACTACATGCCAAACACTTGAATATTTTTTTGAATATTTTGAAGGCTCCCTTCCCTATATACTCCTGATACTTCCGCGGCGTCTACTTCACGCTTCCCTAAACCCACTGGCACAGCACAGGCGTGCCCACACTCTCTCCTCTCATTTCCCAACCCAAACCCCTGCACCTCTCCCTCCAAACCGAATCAAACACAAGCATCCAAAGAGCCGCTGCCACCCACGCACTCTCTTCGCCTAGCCGCGCCGGTCTCCATGGCCGCCGTCGCCCCCGATGCCGGAGAGTGGTCTGCCGCTGCGCGGCTCCGCCTCGTGTGGCGCGTCGTGCGGGCGGCGGAGCTCCTAGCCCTGTCCGTCGTCCTCTCCCGCTCCTTCCTCCACCTCCCCTACGCCGCGTCTGCGGCCTCCTCTGCCCTCCGCCTCGCCGCCTCACTCCTCCTCCACCCGCGCTCCATCTTCGTCATCGCCAACGCCATCGTGTTCCTCCTCTACGTCTTCTCGCGCCGCGACCCGTCGTCCTCTTCCTCTGCCTCCGACCAGGACGCCCAGGACCAGTTCCTTTCCTTCACCGCCACACCGCTCCTGTCGCCATCGACCACAGAGGCGCCGGCTCTGGCGCCCGAGACGGACGCGGTGTTCGAGGACAAGCAGGCGGTGCACGTGACGGTGCGCGCCCCGCGGCGGAGCAGGTCGGAGAAAATCGGCGCCGGAAAGCATGGCGGGAGGAGGAGGGCGGGATCGCCTGATATGCGTCGGTCTGATTCGGAGAACGGCCAGAGGCGGCGGTCGACCTCGTCGGCGGCTCCAGAGGAATGCGGTGCGGAGGACGAGAAGGAGGAGTTCCGGAGGGCAGTCGAGGCGTTCATCGCCAAGCAGCAGACGCGGTTTCACCGCGAGGAGTCATTTGTCTTGGTCGCCGGCGCCGGAGACGATGCTCAGGCGATCACCGTAGCTGTGAAGTGACGAGGGAGTTGCCAACAGTGAGCGCGGGGAGGGTGACGAGTGTGAAAGGATGGATCGGTGTGCAAAGAATTTGTTGGTGCCTTGTTTAGTGTACAAGTTTTGCCTTTTTGCTTCTTGTCTTTCTAGCATCTGAATATGTTTCTTTTCTCCACTTGCTTTCGGGGCGTCTGTGATTGACTGATAGCTACCGCCGATCGATGGACTAGATTACTCAATTTTAGACCTTCGCCCCTACATGGTGTCGGCCCACGACTCTTGTGCATGAGTAAATTGCATGTTTCATCCTTGTACTCGCTGGTCTGTAACAAAACCATCCTCGTAGTCGAAAAATGCTCTAATACGGTCCCGAGACTTGCAAATACGTAACATACACGGTCCTGTGTACATTCTGTTATACATTGGGCCCTTTCAGCCCTGCCACGTCAGCGATTGGAGCTGGTCCAGCCGAACCAACTGACCTATGTTTCCATCGATCAACCCCCGAGAATTTCGTAGGCCTCTGTTCGTGGGTAGTTCTTTCCCGAGAACTACGTAGCCTGGGGCGGCGGAGATCACGGCCGTGGGTGATAGTCAGCGGCGGATCTCGAAGGGAGGCAAAGGCGTTGGCATCTATTGATGTGAGCGACCCCGATGCCACCCATACAACGGCAGGAGAAGGGGCTCATCCCAGCATATGGTATGTTAATACATAAAGTTCCCATGATGTGAATGCTTTTGCCCCCGTTCTGTTGATGGAATCACTGGCTGAGTTGATAAATGCTGATTACAATAGTCTTTCTGGTGGCTTAATGAACCTTAAATCACTTGTATATACTCCATAGCTAGCTTTGTATGTCATAGGCTGCTGCTGCTGATCATCCTAGTTTTCATGCCATTTACAAAGAGTCAAAGACTGTACCCTTGATCAAAGACATGTATGAACTGCTCAGCTGGTCAGTAACACGTTTACTTTTAATTCCATCCGCTTATATATGTGATGTTCTAAACAAAATGTTGACCTTAGTCAGTCATCCACACAAGCAGAAACATGGTGAATTGACCCCAATGGGCCGAATAATTTCTTGGAATAGTTGACTGCATTGGCATTAACCAAGTTAACAAATACAGTAATTTAATTTAACGCTACTGGTATTAGGATGGTACAGTTTTGCTGCTATACAAAGAAAAGTTAAGAACTGTAGCATTCAAAATTGAGCTAGCTTAGTAAAGAAAATTTATGACTTTTATGCACTGGTTTGCTTACGGTTTACACAAAATCAAGGTTTCATCATGAACTGTCTAAAACTCTGTTTTTTGTGCATTTAACAGAGGAAGGCGGTGACCTCTTTACTGCGGAGTTCATATTTGGGGGATTTTTTCATGGCAGTGGAAGTAACAGGGCATATCTGAATGGCCGCAAAGTGTGCTATGATTTATGTGATGCTAGTGAAGCTTGTATGTAGATGTTGTATGAGTTAGTAGAACACTTGGGGTATGAGACTGCTGGGAGAATTGCTATTTACTTGTTGTTGCCTGGCATGCAAATGAATGAAGGTGGATTAAAATTGTTGTCAAGAAACAATGATACAAACATTATTAAGGAAGTGGTCAGAGAGGGGTACAAATATCTCTGATACAAACATTATTAAGGAAGTGGTCAGAGAGGGGTACAAATATCTCAGAGATATTTGTACCCCTCTCTGACCACTTCCTTAATAATGTTTGTATCATTGTTTCTTGACAACAATTTTAATCCACCTTCATTCATTTGCATGCCAGGCAACAACAAGTAAATAGCAATTCTCCCAGCAGTCTCATACCCCAAGTGCTCTACTAACTCATACAACATCTACATACAAGCTTCACTAGCATCACATAAATCATAGCACACTTTGCGGCCATTCAAATATGCCCTGTTACTTCCACTGCCATGAAAAAATCCCCCAAATATGAACTCCGCAGTAAAGAGGTCACCGCCTTCCTCTGTTAAATGCACAAAAAACAGAGTTTTAGACAGTTCATGATGAAACCTTGATTTTGTGTAAACCGTAAGCAAACCAGTGCATAAAAGTCATAAATTTTCTTTACTAAGCTAGCTCAATTTTGAATGCTACAGTTCTTAACTTTTCTTTGTATAGCAGCAAAACTGTACCATCCTAATACCAGTAGCGTTAAATTAAATTACTGTATTTGTTAACTTGGTTAATGCCAATGCAGTCAACTATTCCAAGAAATTATTCGGCCCATTGGGGTCAATTCACCATGTTTCTGCTTGTGTGGATGACTGACTAAGGTCAACATTTTGTTTAGAACATCACATATATAAGCGGATGGAATTAAAAGTAAACGTGTTACTGACCAGCTGAGCAGTTCATACATGTCTTTGATCAAGGGTACAGTCTTTGACTCTTTGTAAATGGCATGAAAACTAGGATGATCAGCAGCAGCAGCCTATGACATACAAAGCTAGCTATGGAGTATATACAAGTGATTTAAGGTTCATTAAGCCACCAGAAAGACTATTGTAATCAGCATTTATCAACTCAGCCAGTGATTCCATCAACAGAACGGGGGCAAAAGCATTCACATCACGGGAACTTTACGTATTAACATACCATATGCTGGGATGAGCCCCTTCTCCTGCCGTTGTATGGGTGGCATCGGGGTCGCTCACATCAATAGATGCCAACGCCTTTGCCTCCCTTCGAGATCCGCCGCTGACTATCACCCACGACCGTGATCTCCGCCGCCCCAGGCTATGTAGTTCTCGGGAAAGAACTACCCACGAACAGAGGCCTACGAAATTCTCGGGGGTCGATCGATGGAAACTAGGTCAGTTGGTTCGGCTGGACCAGCTCCAATTGCTGACGTGGCAGGGCTGAAAGGGCCCAATGTATAACAGAATGTACACAGGACCGTGTATGTTACGTATTTTCAAGTCTCGGGACCGTATTAGAGCATTTTTCGACTACGAGGATGGTTTTATTACAGACCAACGAGTACAAGGATGAAACATGCAATTTACTCGGAGGGAGGGGACCCCGTTTCTCCGTTCTGTAGTTACTGTTTGGATTTGTTGGTCGTGGTGTGCCGTTGGGATGGTGGGAGCGGCGTCCGGACGAATAAATCTGTTTTAAGTTCACTCCCACGTCGGCGGTGTTTTTCATGGCGGCGTCTCGAAATTGATGGCATCATGTGTTTGTCGATCCTTTATATCGAAGGCGTTGTGGTTCATGGATGGTGTAGGCGAGGCGGCGGCGACGACTTCATCAGGTGTGTCTCTCCTTCTGCTCTATCCCCGTCGTTGCGGCGTTGTCTCCGACGTCATGGTGGAGCAGGGAGGTTTTGTCATTCAGGAGTACTCGTAGACGGTTGTCTATGTAAGTGACAGCTGAAAGATAATGCATCTTGTGCTGGGTTTGTGGTTGGAGGCTAACAGTTCTGGTTTCCTCCTTCGACGTCGTAGTTGTGCGGGGGTGTTAGTTCTGAAGTTCGATGGCATGTCCGGGGACATGTTGCCCCGGTCTGATTCTTTCTACGACAATGATTTTGCTTCATGCAAACTACTTTGAAGGTTCGTAAAGCTGCTGATCAGCGATGAAGCTGCGTCGAGCTCGGATGGAGAGGTGATCTATCGTCTCTTCCTTAGTAAAGAGGGACAAGCGCTGTCTTTTTGCATAGGATTAGCCTATCTTTTCGGTCCTGTAATATTGATGTTTATTTGGCTTGTAAGTAAATTTTTATTTTATTAATGAGACACGTATTACTATGCAAAAAAATCGCACGATAGACCGAATGTGTCAAACTCCAACGCGCGACCGCATTTGGTCCGTTTATGTACGTTTGGTTTGAAATGGACAAAAATCACGACTCAGCGTGCCAACGTAAATGGATGAGTGTCCTTTCCCGACCCATTTTCGGCCCAAACTGGGCCGTGTTTGCATCAAAACTGGTAGGGTGTGGAAGTGCGGGACGCACGCCCTCGTCCTCCCCTTGACCCACCCGTCGGGGGCACAACATTTTCATGACAATTTTATGACAGAATCAAGATAGTTATACCTGTGCTGTCGTAGAAGTGTTCCGTGACAATACCAAAATTATCATCACGGAAGTGTTCACTTCTATGACGGTAAATGATGCGTCATGGAAGTGCTTTCGTCAAGGGTAACTGACACATGGCATCGACCGTAACGGATCGCCGTTAACCTATCGGGTTCGGTTTTGGATCCGATAACCCGTTAATAGCAACAACCAATGGTGATTTTCCACGTGTAAAATTCTCATTGGCCTGAGGAAATACGTGTCAGCTCGTCATTGGGTCAGATAGGCGCCTATGATATGTCAACACATGCGACGGCCTAACAATGGCCCATTTAGCTTACAAAGGTCGACCCGTTTGTCTTGGTCAAAAGCTAGCAGGCTGGCCCATGAAAAGCCTGTTAACGGTCTGTTCGCATATAGCCCATTTTACGACCCGGTAACTCACGACCCGTTATGGTGTTCTCGAAATCGGCCCAACAACGTCATGTGGGCCCTCCAGTATAATACCAGCCCATTTCATTTTCAGCCCATGTATGGCCCATGACCTCTTTCGGCCCATACATGGCCTTTCGTATCTTTGGGCCCTTTAATGGGCCACGGTGACTCTGCCCCGTAATAAACAGTAAATTTCTTTACGCGCACTAACAGCCCATGATACACATGGGCCGTTTTCAGCCCGTGTTAGCTTTCGGCCTATTGACAGCCCATACATTCTTGGGCTCCTTTCTGGCCCTCGATTACTTCTGGCCCGTTACTGGTTTGTTCCCCTAACGGGCCAATGTCGGCCCGTGTTTAGAATCGGCCCGTTTGTGGCCTATTAACCCGTTGCGTTATTTTCAGCCCGTTCTACATTCTGGCCCATTAATGACCCATTATGCCTGTGATAGAATTAAGCCTTTGCTGTCTTCCGACCTGTTAACGGCCCATTACCGTGCTGGCCCGCTACCAATTATGTCGATTTACGGCCCATGTGGGCCCATTTATCCGACGGCCCGCGGTCCATTGATTCTACGTCCCGTAGGAGGCCCATGGATCCTACGCCCCGTAGCAGGCTCAATGTTACCACAGTCCGGATATGCCCCATGGTTGTTGCGGCCACTGGCAAACCAAGGAAAAAGAAGACTAGGGAAATAAATAAGCGAGAAACTAACGCCAGGCTATTAAGGCGATTGCACAGATTACATCCACTGGGCATCAAAGTTCGGCACGAGTGCAAATATAGGGAACACCCTACACTACACAAAAATGGCTTGTTGTTTTCTTGAGCAACAAAACAAATTACAACCATAAAAGAAAAGGAAGGATGGCATAAAAGTTAACAGTCCGGCAGATAAATACACCACCAGAAGTTCAGAAGCTTAGTTCATTTGACCTGACTGTTACATTTTCATGCTATACTGTCCGATGGATCACAATAACCTTCACCTTCATTTCTCCTAGGCACCTGAACAATATAGCAAATGTCTGATAGTCTAGTTTCAAAACCATGCATATCTTGACGACATCGAACAATGGTTGTCCTTGTTTCACAAAGGGTCACTGTTAGGGAATGAACTTGTGTCTGGAGCGCAGATATAACATTGTTTTCAACTTGCATATCTTGATCATGAGGCAGTTTGGATGAGATTGCCTTAACAACCAAGCTAGTATTACACATTAACGTGCTTTTGGCACTGTTAGTGGACAGGTATTGACCCACTGCAGCAAGAGGTGACATTGCGGTTATAGTTGCCTCGTCACCTTCAGAAGGTGACGGTTCCACCATTTGTTCCATAACTTTCTGAAAAGTTGAGTTTTCACATTAGTAGTATCAGAACAGAAGATATTAAGAAGGTAGCAAAACCAAACAAAATAGCTTTGGTCTATATACAGAACTTATTCCGGTGAACCCCTGTAAAATATTAGTTGTATTTTACTGCAAAGTACATAACAAAACCAGGTTCCAAACATATGACTGATACGTCTCCAACATATCTATAATTTTTGATTGTTCCATGTTGTTATATTATCAATCTTGGATGTTTTTATAATCATTTTATAGTCATTTTATATCATTTTTGGTACTAACCTATTGACATAGTGCCAAGTGTTAGTTGCTGTTATTTGCATATTTTTTACATCGTAGAAAATCAATACCAAATGGAGTCCAAATGCCACGAAATTATGGTGATTTTTTATGGACCAGAATACACCTAATGGGCCCTGGCTGCGCCGGGGGGTGCTCCGAGGAGAGCACAACCCACCAGGGCACGCCAGGAGGCCCAGGTGCGCCCTGGTGAGTTGTGCCCACCTCGGGTGCCCCTCGGACCACCTCTTTTCTCTATAAATACCCCAATGTTCCCAAAACCCTAGGGGAGTCGACGAAATGTTGATCCAGTCACCGCAGAGTCTAGAACCACCAGATCCAATCTAGACACCATGTCGGATGGGGTTCACCACCTCCATTGGTGCTCTTCGATGATGCGTGAGTAGTTCTTTGTAGACCTTAGGGTCCGTAGTTAGTAGCTAGATGGCTTCCTCTCTCTCGCTTAATTCTCAATACAACGGTCTCTTGGAGATCCGTATGATGTAACACCTTTTGCGGTGTGTTTGTTGGGATCTGATGAACTTTGAGTTTATGATCAGCTATATCTTTTTATATCCATGAAAGTATTTGAGTTTCTTTGATCTCTTTTATGCATGATATCTTATAGCCTCGTATTTCTTCTCTGATATTTGGGTTTTGTTTGGCCAACTTGATCCATTTATCTTGCAATGGGAAGAGGTGCTTTGTAGTGCGTTCGATCTTACGGTGCTTGATCCCAGTGACAGAAGGGGAACTGACACGTATGTATCGGTGCTACTAAGGATAAAATGATGGGGTCTATCTCTACATAGATAGATCTTGTCTACATCATGTCATCGTTCTTATTGCATTACTCCGTTTCTCCATGAACTTAATACACTAGATGCATGTTGGATAGCGGTCGATGTGTGGACTAATAGTAGTAGATGCAGGCAGGAGTCGCTCTACTAATCTTGGATGTGATGCCTATATAATGATCATTGCCTGGATATCGTCATGATTATTTGAAGGTCTATCAATTGCCCAACAGTAATTTGTTCACCCACCGTTTGCTATTTTTCTAGAGCAAAGCCACTAGTGAAACCTACGGCCCGGGTATCTTTCTCATATGTTTGCCTTTGCGATCTACTTTTCTCTTGTATTTATTTTCAGTTCTACTAAACCAAAAAATACAAAAATACTTTGCTGCACTTTATTTTATTTGCGATCTATTTATTCAGTCTATTACAACTTTCTCCCGTCCACGCACCAATTTCTAGCGCCTTTACCCGAAAGGGATTGACAACCCCTTTAACACGTCGGGTTGCGAGTGGTTGTTATTTGTGTGCAGGGGCTATTTACGTTGTGTTGCTTGGTTCTCCTACTGGTTCGATAACCTTGGTTTCATCACGGAGGGAAATACCTACCATCACTGTGCTACATCATCCCTTCCTCTTTGGGGAAATACCGACATAGTCCTAGCCGACATCAATGACCATGTACCATGGCTAATGTATTGTCTATTTCTTCACATTGTATTGACAGCTAGGATAAAGAGACAAAGTTTATAATACGGTAATGATTGTATGACATCATTCATATCATAAAACAACCGAGAACAGACAAACAGGCAATTGTAACATTGTGTAGACAAGTCCAACACGAAACTAGATTACAGATCAAGATCAAAGGAACATCACTCCTCTCTTTTAAACCTTGTAAGTTGCAATGATATGCTAAGACAATTGTGTATAAAATTGAAAAGAGTAATAGACATTGGTTGCAAACTGTGCAGTTCAATGCACAAGTCAGAGTAAGTAGTAGTTAAAAGGCATGAGGATTAAGGACTTACAACAGCGGCTTTGACTAGTGTAGTCATGCCTTCATCTTGCTGATGTGATAGTCCTTGAAGATTTCCATAGCATTTGGTTTAGGTACTTTTGGTCCTTGCGGGCTTTCCTCCGCATTTGGAACAAGTCAATACAGATCTAATAATATGGCACATCTAAAAGAGTGAAACAACAGCTAATTACAAGAGCCTCGCACTCTGCAATATAGCTACGAGATACTGTCGTGTGTTGGAATTTCACTTTTGTATGGTTGGCCTTGTTCTTTGAATAGTTCACCTAGAAGAATATAGATTTGTGAGGCACATGCATAAATAGGAGTTCAACATGTGACCTGATCACATATATATAACGTACTTGATAATTTGGATCAGACCGGTGTTTAACGAGGCCTCTCCAGTCTTCATCCGATATATTTTTCACTAGAGATGTTTGGGCAAGTTTACTATTAGCCTTGCCCTCAAAGTGAGTTTTTCTCAAGTTATACCAATACCGTCGCAGAGAAGACTTGAAAACATGGGTGCATGCTTGTCTGGTTGATTCATCTTGGCTATCCAACTTGAACCTCATCTGTTGAAAATTGTGCGAGTCTCATTACCAGCAACCTAGAAAGTATGGGATAGAGCAACATGATATTACTACTTTCCATACATAACCATACTTATAGATAAATGTTTGAGGAAGGTGTTGAACTGGGTTTCGTCTTTGTCATTCCTGTATTGAATCCGTGTTGGGAGGACGTGCATGACACCTAACGGCAACCACTGCCTCTGATACTAACTTGGCTAAATCTGTAGCATCACGTGGCCTTTTTAAACCTGCCTCAAAACGAATCTCCATTCTTCCTTCTCTAGATTTAGTTAACCTCTCGAGCATTATCCCTGATGTCTGTTTCCTCTTGCGCCTAGGTGCTAGTCCAACAATGAACATAGGAAGTGTGATTGTACAACAGACTATGAGACTACATATAAAGAAGCATGCAACTATAACTTGACTCCAGCAACTACCTTCTTGTTGTTGAAGCTCACAAGGTTCATCTGATCTTGCCAACTCGTCTTGTATCAAGAGTGCTTCGGAAGTAGTGTCAGGTGGCAAGGGAGCTTGGGAACTTGTCGCTAACTGAGTTGACAAACGAGTAACTCATGGAGCTGAAGGTGTTGCAACAACTAGGGTTGTCGCTGCTTGTTTGGTGGCAGCTATTAGTTTGTGTTTGGACTTTGGATTATTTTGCAGCTGGTGTAGCATGGGATACCATGGTTGTACAATTTTTCGGTGGACTTTGACCTTCTATTGCACCATCAGTACCAACAGAATCTGCATAATTCTTCCGCTTCCGTTTTCGTGTGTTCTGAGTACTAACACCATCCCCTGCCATTCTGTGTTCCTTCCTCTTTCTCCGTGCCATGTCAAGTCAAGCCGACAAGAAAAAGGAATAAAAATTTAGTTCTTCAGAACAAATTGATGCATGATACAGACGAACTGAACTTTGACATTAGACAACCACATGAGAGGAGGATGTAATATGTACAAAAAATAGGACCGCATGAGATAATCAGAACTACGATGTGTAAACTAAGCAGAAGGCATTTTAATAAATTAGAAGCAATGCAATGGAAGGTAGACACCATATGAAAGATGCTACAAACACTACAAAAAAATACACTTCCGTGATGATACGTGTTTGTCACAGTAGGTCACGTTTTCTGTCATGCATGTACATCCATGACGATTTTATGACAGAATCAAGATAGTCATACCTGTACTGTCGTAGAAGTGTTCCATGACATTACCAAAATTATCATCACGGAAGTGTCTACTTCCATGACGATAAATTGCGCGTCATAGAAGTGCTTTTGTCAAGGATGATCGACACGTGGCATCCACCGTAACGGGTCGCCGT
Source organism: Triticum aestivum (assembly GCF_018294505.1). Classification (NCBI taxonomy): domain Eukaryota; kingdom Viridiplantae; phylum Streptophyta; class Magnoliopsida; order Poales; family Poaceae; genus Triticum; species Triticum aestivum. The sequence continues at coordinate 439,923,692 of NC_057800.1, read as the reverse complement.
TAAGCTATCGAGTTCCGGTTTGGATCCGATAACCCGTTAACAGCCCGGACCAGTGGCGATTTTCCACGTGTATAATTCTCATTCGCCGACAAACCACGTGTCAGCTCGGTGTTGGGACAGATGTCAACCGTCCATTTGACAAGAATTGCCAATGAAATGTTGACACGTGGGACGTCCCAATAGAGGCCCATATAGGTCTAAAACCCGGCCCAGGGACAGGCCCACAATATTTCGTCAGATCTAATGGGCCAACCTGTTAATAGCCTAATATTTTCTGGACCAAATTATAGCCCACATCAGATACGGACCGTTAAATGACTGCAATATTCTAGGCCATTTTACGGTCCATGTCAGATCCGGCCCGTTAAAAGCCTGCAGTACTTTGGGCCAAATTACGGTCCACACCTGATCCGACCTGTTAACCGACTTTTATTTCTTGGGCCAAATTACGGCCCATAACAGATACGACCCTTTTAACAAGTACTGTGCCATTGGGCCCATTCGCGGCTTGATTTTCTCTTCGATCTCTTAATGACCCGTTTAACAGTTCGGACCGATACTAGTTTCGGCCTGTTAGCGGCACTGTCTACATATGGGCCTCTTTCGACCCGATTTCACTTTTGGCCATTTAAAGGCCCGAGTTGCACCTGGGCCTAATTATGATCTGTAGTTACTTTTGGCCTCTTAACAACCCATAGTCCTCGTGGATACATTCTAGCCCAAACTGCCTATCGGCCCGTTAAAGGCCCTTGAGAGTATTGGGCCTAATTTAGGCCCGTTATACATCCGGCCTGCTTCCTGCCCGTCATGTAATTGGGTCAGCCAAGGCCAAAAACATTTCACCCTGTTAATGGCCGTCACCTGAATGGGCCAATAATGGGCCGATTTATATTACAGCACGCTGTCGGCCCATGATTTGTTCGACACAATTAAGGCCGAATCTAGTTCTCAATCTGTTAAAAGCCTATTTAATTTTTGGGCCCAATTAAGGCAAGTGGTTTACTCGGCCTTTTAAAGGCCCAAAACTAATAGTGGACCATATTTAGACTAGACCAAACTAATGGCCCAAGATGATTGTAGGCCCACGGTTCGGCCCGTACTAGTGATTGGCGACCGGACAGTTTTAGTACAGGAATTATTATTTTATAAACCTAACCTATTGGCTCATTGCGCACCGATCAAAGATTACGACCTTTTCTCAGAGCGACGACAACAGAAATAGCAAATAAATTACAACATCGTGACGAAGAATAAACCTAGATTATACAACAAAGAAATTACAGCATATCACATCCCCTAGGCATCAAAGTCCGCCGCCAGTGATAATAAAGGGCAACCAGATAGCAGATTACATAAACTGGGCAGGTCGCCACTAGTGGAAGTTAATAGGTAGACAAAATAATAGACAGAACTGACAACACTTCAACACAGTTCAAGAAAGGTTAGCCCGGCCCAGGAGCTACAGTGCAAGCAACTTAGCAACCTGATGAGACCAAGGTTCTTTGGCGCTCATATCCACCAACTTAAGTTGCATAGCATCAATAAACGTCCTGTCATTGGTGCACGTTGGTCCTAAACAAACAGTTTTTTTACCCCTTTCGGCGACGGCATTTGGAACCGTCGCCAAGTGAGTGTGTGCGATAGGGTGTCCTTCACACACGACCCATAAATCGTCGGGGATAGGCCCTCCTGGGACCCAGGCTGGGGCCGTGTGTGATCGGGCGAGGCATCGAAACCCAATCGTTTCCATAGGTATATACATCCCACATGGTAATCCGAGAAAATCATTTCCGTAGGTACATCCCACACTGTGAATCCCAGAAAAACATTTCCGTTCGTATGTATATCACACACAGTCAATCCAAGGAACACGTTTCCATTCTTATGTACATCCCACACAGTCAATCCAGGGAAAACGTTTCCGTTCGGGTGTACATCCCACACGGTTTTATGTATACGCTCGTGTGTGAAAGGTGTAACTATCACACACGCTCTGCCTTGGTTAACTGTTTTCTTTCATTAACTACATCACACACGATTTGATGTAGAAAACTGTGTGGCATTGGTCTATCCATCGCAAGTGCTTTTACTGCTAGAACCGTTTGCAAAGGTCCATGATCGTCTGTTCTATTTTTATTTTTGCCTGTAATTTATTATTCTAATTGGAAATTTTGAAATATGAAACGTGCAATTCAAATTCTCAGCACAATGGTCCAACAACGAATCCATAAATAAAATTGCCAGTACAATATGCTCAGTAATTACATGATTAGGCAGCAATTAACTATGATGAACCGCAATATTTAAAGGCGGTAAAGGTGAAGAGACAATTGTAAATCATTTTGACTGCCGACAGTGTGGAAGAAGTGGAATGCCCATAATGTGCCTTCTTGCATGCCATAGGCACGAACCACTTTTGTCAAACCCCTTGTGATGTTCGCCCGCCCATCCTTCACCGCCTTCAGGAAGACTTCTAGAGCATTATCATGGTAGCATGAATTATATACTTTAACCTTAGTTGCCTCCACTCCACTCATGTAGTTTGCAAGGTAATCATCAGTAAATAGCTTCGGAAACCACTGAAAAGAGAAAAATATCAGATACTGAGGTCTAATAGAGTAACTTGTTGTGGGCAGGGGGAAAAGGCAACACATTACTTACCATCCTAAAGTCAGTGTTGTCTTCGACAAAGTGTAAATAAAGAGCTTAATTCCAATCACATATTTCTTTCGCCTAACAATCTTTCTTAGTTTCCTCACTTGACGCTTGTTCATGAATATCTCATTGCCCCATACGCAAAAGGGATCGAAGCGTGGATCAGTACCCCTCATATATGTACCTACAAGCAACCAGTAAATGTTAGAAGTTAAACTGAGATTGCACAAATGATGTAAATTACAACTACTTATGTTCCTAAGTACACGTATTTTTTTTTGAGATTTCAATATGAACTACATATGGATGTATATAGAATTATAGATATAGTTTAGATTAGAATCTAGATTCACTCATTTTTCTCCTTATGTAGTCTATATTGGAATCTCTAAAAATACTTAGATTTAGGAATAGATGGTGTATAAGACATGGGATGTAGCTAACCTCGACGGCAAACAACATCATCACCCATTGTAGCCCTGTGTAAGTACATGGAAAGCCAATGTTAACTACAACAGGGTTAACATCCACCAAAAATAGCAAATGGTAATAAAACGGCAACATCTGTAGTGATTTCTTCATTTCGAAAGAGTAGCACGGTAGCAAAGGGACGGATTTAAAAATGGATACAACTGTTAATTGCAACAGGCTTAACAACATCCTAATTCATGTTTTGTAAGTTTGTATCCATTGAAATACAACTCTTTAAAAATGGATACAACTGTTAATTGCAATAGGCTTAATGGCCATTGAAACTGGTACTGATAAAAATGCAATTGGCAGAGTTAAACATCATAGGGCAGGTGCTGCTAGAGTAGATAATGGCCCAGTTATCTATAAAAAGGTAGGGAAAATAGCTCAAACATGTTAGGCATGTTTACTACAACATGCTTAATACATCGACAGTACAAAACATAGATATTAATTGCAACTGGTATTGTGATAGGTCTCCAACGTATCTATAATTTTTGATTGTTCCATGCTATTATATTATCTGTTTTGGATGATTAATGGGCTTTAATATGTACTTTTATATTATTTTTGGGACTAACCCATTAACCGGAGGCCCAGTGCCAGTTGGTGTTTTTTTGCCTATTTCGATGTTTCGCAGAAAAGGAATATCAAACACAATCCAAACAGAATAAAACCTTCGCGAGGATCTTTTTTGGAACAAATGCAATCCAGGAGACTTGGAGTGGAGGTCAAGGAAGCAACGAGGCAGCCCTGAGGTAGGGCGGCGCGCCCAGGGGGGCATGCACGCCCCCCACCCTCATGGGCCCCTCGTAGCTCCACCGACCTACTTCCTTCGCCTATATATACTCTTATACCCTGAAAACATCCAGAGGAGCCACGAAATCACTTTTCCACCACCACAACCTTCTGTACCTGTGAGATCCCATCTGAGGACCTTTTTCGGCGATCTGCCGGAGGGGGATTCGATCACGGAGGGCTTCTACATCAACACCATAGCCCCTCCGATGATGTCTGAGTAGTTTACCACAAACCTTCGGGTCCATAGTTATTAGCTAGATGGCTTCTTCTCTCTCTTTGGTTCTCAATACAACGTTCTCCTCGATGTTCTTGGAGATCTATTCGATGTAATACTTTTTGCGGTGTGTTTGCCGAGATCCGATGAATTGTGGGTTTATAATCAAGTTTATCTATGAACAATATTTGATTCTTCTTTGAATTCTTATATGCATGATTTGATATCTTTGCAAGTCTTTTTGAATTATCAGTTTGGTTTGGCCTACTAGATTGATCTTTCTTGCAATGGGAGAAGTGCTTAGCTTTGGGTTCAATCTTGCGGTGTCCTTTCCCAGTGTCAGCAGGGGCAGCAAGGCATGTATTGTATTTTTGCCATCAAGGATAAAAAGATGGTGTTTATATCATATTGCTTGAGTTTATCCCTCTACATCATGTCATCTTGCCTAATGCGTTACTCTATTCTTATGAACTTAATACTCTAGATGCATGCTGGATAGCGGTCGATGTGTGGAGTAATAGTAGTAGATGCTGAATCGTTTCAGTCTACTTGACACGGATGTGATGCCTATGTTCATGATCATACCTAGATATTCTCATAACTATGCACTTTTCTATCAATTGCTCAGCGGTAATTTTTTCACCCACCGTAATATATGCTATCTTGAGAGAAGCCACTAGTGAAACCTATGGTCCCCAGGTCTACTTTATATCATATAAGTTTCCGATCTATCGGTAACTTTACTTGAGGCTATATTTTTATTCACCACATGATATGTGTTTTGCTTGGAGCGTCTTGTATGATTTGAGTCTTTGCTTTTTATTTTACCACAATCGTCCTTGTTGTACACACCTTTTGGAGAGACACACATGAATTGGAATTTATTAGAATACTCTATGTGCTTCACTTATATCTTTTGAGCTAGATAATTTTGCTCTAGTGCTTCACTTATATCTTTTTAGAGCACGGTGGTGGTTTTATTTTATAGAAATTATTGATCTCTCATGCTTCACTTATATCATTTTGAGAGTCTTTTAGAACATCATGGTAATTTGCTTTGGTTAAGAAATTAGTCCTAATATGATAGGCATCCAAGATGGGTATAATAAAAACTTTCATATAGAGTGCATTGAAAACTATGAGAAGTTTGATACTTGATGATTGTTTTGAGATATGAAGATGGTGATATTAGAGTCATGCTAGTTGAGTAGTTGTGAATTTGAGAGATACTTGTGTTAAAGTTTGTGATTCCCGTAGCATGCACGTATGGTGACCGTTATGTGATGAAGTCGGAGCATGATTTATTTTTTGATTGTCTTCCTTACGAGTGGCGGTCGGGGACGAGCGATGGTCTTTTCCTACCAATCTATACCCCTAGTGCATCCGTTGCATGGCAATCCCTACTCACTCACATTAATATCTATTGATGGAAATCTCCATAGCCCATTGATACGCCTAGTTGATGTGAGACTATCTTCTCCTTTTTTTGTCTTCTCCACAACCACCATTCTAATCCACCTATAGTGCTATATCCATGGCTCACACTCATGTATTGTGTGAAGATTGAAAAAGTTTGAGAACATCAAAAGTATGAAACAATTTCTTGGCTTGTCATCGGGGTTGTGCATGATTTAAATATTTTGTGTGATAAAGATAGAGCATAGCCAGACTATATGATTTTGTAGGGATAACTTTCTTTGGCCATGTTATTTTGAGAAGACATGATTGCTTTATTAGTATGCTTGAAGTATTATTATTTTTATGTCAATATTAAACTTTTGTCTTGAATCTTTTGGATCTGAATATTCATGACACAATAAAGAAAATTACATTGAAAATTATGTTAGGTAGCATTCCACATCAAAAATTTTGTTTTTATCATTTACCTACTCGAGGACGAGCAGGAATTAAGCTTGGGTTGCTGATACGTCTCCAACGTATCTATAATTTTTGATTGTTCCATGCTATTATATTATCTGTTTTGGATGATTAATGGGCTTTAATATGCACTTTTATATTATTTTTGGGACTAACCTATGAACCGGAGGCCCAGTGCCAGTTGCTGTTTTTTTGCCTATTTCAGTGTTTCGCAGAAAAGGAATATCAAATGGAATCCAAACGGAATGAAACCTTCATGAGGATCTTTTTTTGGAACAAACGCAATCTAGGAGACTTGGAGTGGAGGCCAAGGAAGCAACGAGGCGGCCACGAGGTAGGGCGGCACGCCCCCACCCTCGTGGGCCCCTCGTAGCTCCACCGACCTACTTCCTTCGCCTATATATACTCTTATACCCTGAAAACATCCAGGGGAGCCACGAAACCACTTCTCCACCGCCGCAATCTTCTGTACCCGTGAGATCTCATATGGGGACCTTTTCCGGTGATCTGCCAAAGGGGGATTCGATCATGGAGGGCTTCTACATCAACACCATAGCCTCTCCGATGATGTGTGAGTAGTTTACCATAGACCTTCTGGTCCATAGTTATTAGCTAGATAGCTTCTTCTCTCTCTTTGGTTCTCAATACAAAGTTCTCCTCGATGTTCTTGGAGATCTATTCAATGCAATACTTTTTGCGGTGTGTTTGCCGAGATCCGATGACTTGTGGGTTTATGATCAAGTTTATCTATGAACAATATTTGATTCTTCTCTTAATTCTTATATGCATGATTTGATATCTTGGTAAGTCTCTTCGAATTATCAGTTTGGTTTGGCCTACTAGATTGATCTTTCTTGCAATGTGAGAAGTGCTTAGCTTTGGGTTCAATCTTGTAGTGTCCTTTCCTAGTGACAGCAGGGCAGCAAGGCACGTGTTGTATTGTTTCCATTGTGGATAAAAAGATGGGGTTTATGTCATATTGCTTGAGTTTATCCCTCCACATCATGTCATCTTGCCTAATGTGTTACTTTGTTCTTATGAACTTAATACTCTAGAAGCATGCTGTATAGCGGTCGATGTGTGGAGTTATAGTAGTAGATGCAGAACCGTTTCGGTCTACTTGACAAGGACGAGATGCCTATCTTCATGATCATGCCTAGATATTCTCATAACTACGCACTTTTCTATCAATTGCTCGACAGTAATTTGTTCACCCACCGTAATATATGCTATCTTGAGAGAAGCCACTAGTGAAACCTATGGCCCCCGGGTCTACTTTACATCATATACGTTTCCGATCTACAATTCTAGTTTACTATTTATTTTGCAATCTTTACTTTTCAATCTATACAACAAAAATACCAAAAATATTTATCTTATCATCTTAATCAGATCTCACTTTTGCAAAGTGGTCGTGAAGGGATTGACAACCCCTTTATCGCGTTGGTTGCAAGGTTCTTATTTGTTTGTGCAGGTACTAGGCGATTTGCGTGTAGTCTCCTACTGGATTGATACATTGGTTCTCAAAAACTAAGGAAAATACTTACGCTACTTTGCTGCATCACCCTTTCCTCTTCAAGGGAAAACCAACGCATGCTCAAGAGGTAGCATATTGGTAAGATTGAACTGGTGGGTACATACTTGGTAAGTCCTGAGAGGTAGTTGCTGGGGCACTTCATCTTGGCCAGAGCCCACCCAAAGTCAGCGACGGCGGAGGCGAGCTGTTCCTCTGGGTCGAAGTATGGATCAGTGCCACTGACATATGTACCTACAGGCAACCAGTAAATGGTAGAAGTTAAACTGCAATTGCACAAATGATGTGAGATACTGTAAGACATGGGATGCAGCAAACTTTGTTGGCAAACAACAACATCGGCCATTATGACCCTGCGTAAGTACATGGACAAGCATGTTAAGTACAACAGGGTTAGCATCCACCAAAAATAGCAAATGGGGCAGCATCTTTAGTATATCTTCATTGCGGAGAGTATCATGGTAGCAAATGGAAAGATTAAAAAAATGGATACAACTAACTACAAATAAAGACACATCCGTGACATTTTGGGCCGAACGATTTTTTTTCTGTCATACATATGACACTTCTATGACGATAATTGTGACAAAACCCGGTATCATCGTAGATGTGGTGGGCTCCTACTTCTATGACAAAAAATCATGACAGAAAATGGGCTTTTCGTCCTGGGCGGGCCGGAGGCGCAGCTGCATGACATTTTTTGGGCCGTCCATGACGGAAAAAACCGTGGTAGAAGCGAGGGCGAGGAAAATTTCGGGGAGTTCCCAGTTACGGTGGGAGGTTGGGGGCTGAGCGATGCGCGTTTCTCTCGTACACGTACACTGTTGGGGAACGTAGCAGAAATTCAAAATTTTCCTACGTGTCACCAAGATCTATCTATGGAGAAACCAGCAACGAGGGGAAGGACAGTGCATCTACATACCCTTGTAGATCGCTAAGCGGAAGCGTTCAAGTGAACGGGGTTGATGGAGTCGTACTCGTCGTGATTCAAATCACCGATGATCAAGTGCCGAACGCACGACACCTCCGCGTTCAACACACGTACAGCCCGGTGACGTCTCCCACGCCTTGATCCAGCAAGGAGAGAGGGAGAGGTTGAGGAAGACTCCATCCAGCAGCAGCACAACGGCATGGTGGTGGTGGAGGAGCGTGGCAATCCCGCAGGGCTTCGCCAAGCACCATGGGAGAGGAGGAGGAGGGAGAGGGGTAGGGCTGCACCAAGAGGAGAGGTTCTCATATGTTATGGGCAGCCCTAGGCCTCTATTTATATAGGGGAGAAGGGGGCTGCGCCCCCTTTAGGGTTTCCCACCCCAAGGGGTGCGGCCAGCCCTAGATGGGACTTGGGGAGGCGGCCAAGAGGGGGAGAGAGGGGAGGCGCCCACTAGGTGGGCCTTAAGGCCCATCTGGACTAGGGTTTGCCCCCTCCCACTCTCCCTTGCGCCTTGGCCCCCTTGTGGGGGGCGCACCAGCCCTCCTAGGGGCTGGTCCCCTCCCACACTTGGCCCACGCAACCTTCTGGGGCAGGTGGCCCCACTTGGTGGACCCCCGGGACCCTCCCGGTGGTCCCGGTACATTACCGATATCGCCCGAAACTTTTCCGGTGACCAAAACAGGACTTCCAATATATAAATCTTTACCTCCGGACCATTCCGGAACTCCTCGTGACGTTCGGGATCTCATCCGGGACTCCGAACAACATTTGGTAACCACATACAAGCTTCCTTTATAACCCTAGCGTCACCGAACCTTAAGTGTGTAGACCCTACGGGTTCGGGAGACATGCAGACATGACCGAGATGTTCTCCGGTCAATAACCAACAGCGGGATCTGGATACCCATGATGGCTCCCACATGTTCCACGATGATCTCATCGGATGAACCACGATGTCAAGGACTTAATCAATCCCGTATTCAATTCCCTTTGTCTATCGGTATGTTACTTGCCCGAGACTCGATCGTCGGTATCCAATACCTTGTTCAATCTCGTTACCGGCAAGTCACTTTACTCGTTCCTTAACACATCATCCCGTGATCAACTCCTTGGTCACATTGCGCATATGATGATGTCCTACCGAGTGGGCCCAGAGATACCTCTCCGTTTACACGGAGTGACAAATCCCAGTCTCGATCCGCATAAAACAATAGATACTTTCGGAGATACCTGTAGTGCACCTTTGTAGTCACCCAGTTACGTTGTGACGTTTGATACACCCAAAGCACTCCTACGGTATCCAGGAGTTACACGCTCTCATGGTCGAAGGAAGAGATACTTGACATTGGCAAAGCTCCAGCAATTGAACTACACGATCTTTGTGCTAGGCTTAGGATTGGGTCTTGTCCATCACATCATTCTCCTAATGATGTGATCCCGTTATCAACGACATCCAATGTCCATAGCCAGGAAACCATGACTATCTGTTGATCACAACGAGCTAGTCAACTAGAGGCTCACTAGGGACATATTGTGGTCTATGTATTCACACGTGTATTACGATTTCCGGATAATACAGTTATAGCATGAATAAAAGACTATTATCATGAACAAAGAAATATAATAATAATACTTTTATTATTGCCTCTAGGGCATATTTCCAACAGTCTCCCACTTGCACTAGAGTCAATAATCTAGTTCACATCACCATGTGATTAACACTGACAGGTCACATCACCATGTGACCAACATCCAAAGAGTCTTGGGTTTGATCATGTTGCTTGTGAGAGAGTTTTTTTAGTCAACGGGTCTGAACCTTTCAGATCCGTGTGTGCTTGACAAATCTTTATGTCATCTCCTAGATGCAGCTACCACGCTCTATTTGGAGCTATTCCAAATAACTGTTCTACTTGGAGCTATTCTAATTGTTGCTCCATTATACGTATCCGGTATCTCTACTCAGAGCTATCCGGATAGGTGTTAAGCTTGCATCGTCGTAACTCTTTACGTCGAACTCTTTATCACCTCCATAACCGAGAAAATTCCTTAGTCCACTAGTTACTAAGGATAACTTTGACCGCTGTCCTGTGATCTATTCATGGATCACTCTTGTACCCCTTGACTGACTCATGGCAAGGCACACTTCAGGTGCGGTACACAGCATAGCATACTGAAGAGCCTACGTCTTAAGAATAGGGGACGACCTTCGTCCTTTCTCTCTTTTCTGCCGAGGTCGAGCTTTAAGTCTTAACTTCGTACCTTACAACTCAGGCAAGAACTCCTTCTTTGACTGGTCCATCTTGAACACCTTCAAGATCATGTCAAGGTATGTGCTCATTTGAAAGTACCATTAAGCGTTTTGATCTATCCTTATAGATCTTGATGCTTAATGCTCAAGTAGCTTAATCCAGGCTTTCCAGAAATTCATTTCTGATCATCAATATGTCAACAACATATACTCATCAGAAATTCTATAGTGCTCCCACTCACTTCTTTGGAAATACAAGTTTCTCATAAACTTTGTATACACCAAAATCTTTGATCATCATCAAAGCATACATTCCAACTCCGAGATGCTCACTCCAGTCCTTAGAAGGATTGTTGGAGTTTTGCATACTTATTAGCATCTTTCGGGATTGACACGACGACGACGCTGTTTCTCCATGCCGACCCAGCCATGTACACGAGCCCTGGCCGTACGTATGCGCGAGTAGGCGTTCGAGACCCCGCCCGTATGTACACATATATGGCCGTATTTTCTTTCTTGCACCCTGCCGCTGTACGTACGTGTACATGCTACGTGCGCGCCTCTACTACGACACGTACGCGCCTCTACTACGACACATGCACGCCTCTACATCCACCAGTATATATGTACATACACGTTCGCGACCAGAATGACAATGCTATGTATGCATCGACCAGGTGGGTTCCGACTGTCAGGCACTTCCTTGCCTGCGAAGATGTAGCTGGTGGGTCCCAACAGTCAGGGGGCGAATCATTTTTTTTGCCCGGACGCACTTCCTTGCGTGCGAAGATGTAGCTGGTGGGTCCTAGCAGTCAGGGGCAAACGTTTTTTCGCGAAATACGGTGACCCGTCTGGTGGGTCCCCGTAGTCACGTGGAGGAATAATCATTTTACACGTAATAAGGAGGCACTTCCTTGCTGCGGCCGTGGACCCAGCTGTCAGCCTCTCCACGTACAGTCCACATCCGATGGAAGCTGTTCCTTGACCACGTTGACCATGCTGCGCAGAGAGCACCAGGGCGGTGGATGACGGCGAGGCCTAGGAAGGAGACGACACGGAGCCGGGGAAGACGCGACAGTGGATGCCCATGCGTAGAGGAGTATGAGGGTTCACTGGTTCGCTGCGGTGTGAGGCTGCCGTCGCCGCAGAATAACAAGGGTGTGGGTGAGTAGAGGGATGGCATGGCCAGCGGTGGGAGTAGTAGGGGCGGTGAGGCCTCCACCGCATCGCAGCCGGCCACGGGAGGCAGGAGCACGAGGCACGACCGGCACTGGTTTCGGCGGCTGGAGCAAGAAGACCAGAGGTTGAAGAAGCACTACGGCCGTTGGATGGACATCGTACGGTCACTGGAGCTAGAATCGTGCATATTGACTAAGTTGACAAAGCCCTCCATCCCCGTCAACTTAGTAGGCCCACAAGTCAGCCTGCCACTATACTGGGTCCCAGCTAACAGGGGGAGTATTCATTTTTTGTGCGTAATAAGGAGGCACTTCCTTGCGTGCGAAGATATAGCTGGTGGGTCCGAGCTGTCAGCGGCGGTAATGTTTTTTTCACGAAATACAGAGGCCCTTTCGGTGGGTCCCTGATGTTAGGTGGAGGAATCATTATTTTGCGTGTAATAAGGAGGCATTTCCTTGCATGCGGCCGTGGACCCATCTGCCGGCCTCTCCATGTACAACCCACTTCAGATGCATGTCGGTCGTTGACCACGTTGACCAGGCCGCGCCGAGAGCACCAGGGCGGTGGACGACGGTGAGGCCTAGGAAGGGAACAACAGAGAGGCAGGGAAGACTCGGCAGTTGTTTCCCACGCGGAGGGGAGTATGACTGTACGAGGGTTTACTGGTTCGTCTGCTGTCGCCGGAGAATAACAACAGGTGTGGGTGAGTAGAGGGATGGCTAGGCCAGCGATGGGAGTACGATGGGGCGGTGAGGCCTGCGTGGCAGCACAATCGGCCACGGGGAGGAGGGAGCAGGCAGTCTGTTTGAGCGGCTGGAGCAAGAAGAGCAGAGATTGAAGAAGCACGACGGCCGTTCGATGGACATCCAACAGTCAGTGCTTGTGCGTCAACCTTTTTTTTAGGAAAGCCTCAAATCTGTGAAAAACAGCATACAGCTCATCTGCCATTATTTCTAATAATTTACAGCCCATTTGCTAATTCTTAAGGTTTTTTTGGAGCCCATATTCTTTTTGTTAGCATTACAACCCATATTGTGGCCACGGTTAAAAATTATATGAAATTTTGCATATTTCGGTGCGGTCTGAACTGTTTTTAATCCCGAAATTTTGACTCACATTCAAACTGATTTTAAAAATAAATGTATATCAATATAAAATCCAACAAATTCTCCATGCATAAAAATTAATGTAATTTAAAATCTCGAAATGAAAAAAAGATAGTTGAAACTAAGTGCCAGTTTGATGTGTTTTAAAAATGTACATCCCATTTCTAATAACTGATGGGCCATTTTCTCGGCCAGCCGAATGAAAGCTCTCCTCGTCTTGAAAGATTTGCAGCCCAACAGACCCGACAAAGCGACTTACTTGGCAAATCACAAAAAAACTGGGCTGTGGCCGTGGACCCAGCTGTCAGCCTCTCCACGTACAGTACTCTTCCGATGGAAGTCATTCCTTGACCACGTTGACCACGCCGCGCGGAGAGCGCCACGGCGGTGGACGACAGTGAGGCCTAGGAAGGGGACGACGCGGAGCCGGGGAAGACGCGACAGTGAAAGCCCGCGCGGAGAGGATTACGAGGGTTCACTAGTTCGGCTGCGGTGTGAGGCTGCCGTCGCCGTAGGGCCTGGCCAGCGGTGGGAATAGTAGGGGCGGTGAGGCCTTCGCGGCAGCACAGCCGGCCACGAGAGGCAGGAGCATGCGGCACGACGGCGCTGCTTTGGGCGGCTGGAGCAAGAAGACCAGAGGTTGAAGAAGCACTACGGCCGTTGGATGGACATCGTACGGTCACTGGAGCTAGAATCGTTCATATTGACTAAGTTGACAATGCCCTCCGTCCTCGTCAACTTAGTAGGCCCACAAGTTAGCCTCCCACATTGGTGGGTCCCAGCTAGCAGGGGGTATTCATTTTTTGTGCGTAATAAGGAGGCACTTCCTTGCGTGCGAAGATATAGCTGGTGGGTCCGACATGTCAGCGGGGGGGACGTTTTTTCGCGAAATACAGAGGCCCTTCCGGTGGGTCCCAGCTGTCAGGTGGAGGAATCATTATTTTGCGCGTACAGTCCACGTCCGATGGATGTCATTCGTTGACCACGTTGACCAGGCCACGCCGAGAGCACCATGGAGGTGGACAACGGCGAGGCCTAGGAAGGGAACGACACGGAGCCGGGGAAGACTCGGCAATGGTTGCCCACATGGTGGGGAGTACGAGGGTTTACTGGTCCAGCTACCGTTGCTGGAAAATAACATGAGGTGTGGGTGAGTAGAGGAATGGCCTGGCCAGCAATGAAGTAGGGTGGGGCGGTGCGGCTTGTGCGGCAGCACAGCCAGCCACGGGAGGCGGGAGCAGGCAGTCCCACCAGAGCTGGTTTGGGCGGCTGGAGCAAGAAGATCAGATATTAAAGAAGCAGCACGGCCGTTGGATTAACGTCCAACGGTCACTGCTGCTAGAATCGTTTGTGGACTAAGTTGACAAAGCCAAAGTACACGTCAACCTAGTAGACCCACAAGTCAGCCTCCAAATCTGTCCCAAACAACATACAACCCAAAATTTCTAGTCAGATTCAAATTAATTATAAATCTAAATATACCTTAATTTAAATTCAATGAAACTTTACCCGCACAAAAACAATGAAATTTAAAATATCAAAATCCGAAAGAAAACAGTATTTTGGAACTAATTGCCTGTTTGTTGTATTTTTTTCATTTTACAACCCATTTATTATTACTTATAGCCCATTTTCTGGGCAAAATGCTGTTGGGGATCGTAGCAGAAATTTAAAATTTTCTACGCATCACCAAGATCAATCTACGGAGTCATCTAGCAACGAGAGGGAGAGGAGTACATCTACATACCCTTGTAGATCGCGAGCGGAAGCGTTCAAGAGAACGGGGTTGATGGAGTCGTACTCGTCGTGATCCAAATCACCGATGATCCCAGCGCCGAACGGACGGCACCTCCGCGTTCAACACACGTACGGAGCGAGGACGTCTCCCGCGCCTTGATCCAGCAAGGAGGAGGGAGAGGTTGAGGAAGAGGGCTCCAACAGCAGCACAACGGTGTGGTGGTGGTGGAGCAGTAGTACTCCGGCAGGGCTTCGCCAAGCTCTTGCGGAGGAGGAGAGGTGTTGGGGAGGGAAGGGGCTGCGCCTTGGATGTGGTGTGCAGCCCTCCCCTTGCCCTTCTATTTATAGGGGAAGGAGGAAGGGGGCCGGACCCCTCTAGATGAGATCTAGAGGGGGGGGGGGCAAGGGGAGGGGGCTTGGCCCCCAAGCAAGGGGGCGCCCGCCTTAGGGTTTCCCCCCAACCCTAGGCGCATGGGCCCAAGGGGAGATGCGCCCAGCCCATGTAGGGCTGGTTCCCTTTCCTCTATGGCCCATTAGGCCCTCCGAGAGAGGTGGCCCCTCCCGGTGGACCCCCGGAACCCCTCCAGTGGCCCCAATACAATACCGATATGCCCCCGAACCTTTCCGGTGACCGTATGACAACTTCCTACATATAAATCTTCACCTCCGGACCATTCCGGAACTCCTCGTGACTCCAGGGTCTCATCCGGGACTCCGAACAACATTCGGTAATCACATACAAGTCTTCCTAATAACCCTAGCGTCATCGAACCTTAAGTGTGTAGACCCTACGGGTTCGGGAACCATGCAGACATGACCGAGACAACTCTCCGGCCAATAACCAACAGCGGGATCTGGATACCCATGTTGGCTCCCACATGTTCCATGATGATCTCATCGGATGAACCACGATGTCGAGGATTCAAGCAATCCCGTATACAATTCCCTTTGTCAATCGGTACGTTACTTGCCCGAGATTCGATCGTCGGTATCCCAATACCTCGTTCAATCTCGTTACCGGCAAGTCACTTTACTCGTTCCGTAATGCATGATCCCGTGACCAACTACTTAGTCACACTGAGCTCATTATGATGATGCATTACCGAGTGGGCCCAGAGATACCTCTCCGTCATACGGAGTGACAAATCCTAGTCTCGATTCATGCCAACCCAACAAACACTTTCGGAGATACCTGTAGTGCACCTTTATAGCCACCCAGTTACGTTGTGACGTTTGGCACACCCAAAGCACTCCAACGGTATCTGGGAGTTGCACAATCTCATGGTCTAATGAAATGATACTTGACATTTAGAAAATCTCTAGCAGACAAACTACACGATCTTGTGCTATGCTTAGGATTGGGTCTTGTCCATCACATCATTCTCCTAATGATGTGATCCCGTTATCAATGACATCCAATGTCCATGGTCAGGAAACCGTAACCATCTATTGATCAACGAGCTAGTCAACTAGAGGCTCACTAGGGACATGTTGTGGTCTATGTATTCACACATGCATTACGATTTCCGGATAACACAATTATAGCATGAACAATAGACAATTATCATGAACAAGGAAATATAATAATAACCATTTTATTATTGCCTCTGGGGCATATTTCCAACAAATGCATCCCTCCTCGTCTTGAAAGATTTCTGGCCCAGCAGGGCATAGAAAAGCAAGTAGGCCTATGTTGGTTATTTTGCAAAAAACAAAATAGCTGGCTAGCCATTTTCAGAAAGGAAAAAAACAAACTAGGCTCGTCATGTGCTAAACATATGAAATAAAAGCCTGGGCTAGACGGGCCACGGTTCCCGCACAACCCAGTTGATACCCTTCTCCGTCCCGAAAATACAAAATTACTGCGCGCGCTACTCGGTCCCTACTGTCATCCTCACCATGTACAGTCATCTCCTTATTCCTCTCGGTTGTTGACCATGTTGACAACACCGGAGGGCGGCACCGCGGTGAGCGAAGCAAGGCGGAGGACGATGGTGAGGCCTCGGACGGGAACGAACAGGAGCCGGGGAAGATTACAGCCAGCCGTGGGAGGGGGGAGCAGGCGGTCCCGCCGGCGTTGGTTTGGCTTTGGAGGCTCGAGGAAGAAGAGACTGAAGAAACGCGACAGCCGTTGAATGTCAATCCAACGGTCAAGGTTGGCACAATCGTTTGTTGACTAAGCGGACACCAAGTAGCATACTTTTTTATATATAGAAAGAAAATCAAAGACTTGGGAAGGCATACAGAACAAGCTAGTGTACCAGTAAAGAGACGTTGCCGAGTTTTAGAAAAAACAAAGACGTGCTCCTGTAGCTGGTTCGAATCCAAACCTAGACTATGACTATATATGGTGCTATGCTACTCTGCAAGTAATGAAACTGACATATCCAACATTCACTTCTCCTCTTCTCTACTTACTCTGCCTAGCATCAGAAGCTCTGGCCGCAGCAACCATGTCCACTGGCTGCTCATCCAGCTGCTCTTCAGCAGGCAACAACCAGATATGCACCAAGTCACCACCCGTACCATCCCCTGTGGGTCTCATCACACCCCCGCCGGCACGCGCATCGTAGCCGATTCCTCATCACAACCCGCTGCCGTTGGTGTGTTGCCACTGCTGCAAATCACGCAGAGTCATCCATCGCGTCTCAACCACAATCCGCAACCCTGGCCGAGTCTTCTACAAATGCCCGAATCATGGGGTAATAATATGTTTAAGTGTTGTTCTGCTGCTTTCAGTTGCTGTTTTTTTAATAGTTTGGTTGATGATCTTCCAATTTGATTCGTGTAGAGAAGGGAAGATTCGTGTGATTTGTATTTCCGGGAAGTTGCTGATGTGGGGGAATGCAACTACGCTGATCATTTGGTTAGCCGAGGAATCCCAATACCAGCAGGTTGGGTTGTTGGACAAGTAACTGAAGGAACGACAGAAGAGGAAGATGCAGAGCAGAAGGTTAAAGATGCAGTTCCTCTGACATGGCCAAGCAACAGCTGCTGAACGGCCTTGACAGCAATGAGGAGATGAAAGAGCTTGTGAAGATAATGGACAAAATCGATGTGCTCTATAGGATGATTGTCTCTTTATTTGCAGTGTATGTAGCACTCGTGATGTATTTAGTGGCTACGACATGAGCACTTCGCTGAAACTAGTAATGAATGAAACCTATGTAGCAAGCTGGGCGTAGTGTTGTGAACATCTAATGATTTCCATTAACGGTAATCAGGGGGTATCCCCTTTTGCTCATATAAATAAATAAATAGCAGAGGCCCTGTCGGGTCAGCTTTGTTCTCATTCGAAGACGTCGAGCAAATTGCAGTCCAACAACAAACTATGTCATCAAATTCAAGTTTCATAGCCAATTATGAGTACAACTAAACAACAATGTCATCATGTTTTAGTTGTCATACAATCACCAAACACAAATCAGCATGCATAACAAGTGATGTTCTCACAGCAAAATACTAAACAACATGTTCATCAGGTTTTAGTTGTCATAGCAAACACAATTTCACATAGTAGATAAAAAAACGTCTTCTGACAGGCAAATACGACAAAAGCAATGTAATCATCATCCGAAGTAGCATCATCAACATCGTTGCCATGTGTATCAGTCTGAATCATAATTCCCCACGGTGTCATCTTCTTCTTCGCCCTCAACGTCCTCGAACCTTGGCTTCTTCTTGATCAACTCTTGTATGTCCACAGCACGACAGGCAATCTTTTCACCGGCGTCATTGACGTGATGGTTCTCAAAGATATTAGGAACATATGTGTTATCTTGTACATCAGGAGCAGTGTAAGCATCATCTTGTTGTGCAACTTCATTAAACGAATTCCTCTGCTCAAACCTTTGCAATACTCTCCAGTCATCGCTACGTGCAAATGTGTCTTCCAAGAAAAATATCTGTGTTGCTTGATTTGCCAAAATAAAAGGCTCGTTGGTATGGTACACCGCCTTGACATTGATGGATTTGAAATAATCATCAGCTCTGGGTTTTGCGATCCTGGAAAACAGGTTATACCAACGACAGCACAACAGAACCACACACCGATGATCCTCGAAACTGGAGATATACTGCAACTGAACAATGTCTGTTATGTTAGCATACATTTCAGTTGTCTCTTTGTCATACGTATTCGTGCTCATGATGGGACTGTTTTGTGTCTTCCTGCCTTCGTCTCGTGCAAGGGTGTTGTAGCGCACATCTCCAACAACGCAAGATTCATAATGTCTTACCTGAGTATCAGGACCCATTGCTAGTGAGTAAAGGGCATCATCAACTGCCTGCCATCCTCCCGCATCTTCTTAACATATGGTTAGAAAATAGACAAGCTGATCATCTTATGTACTCAATATATTAAAAAACTGAAAGTGCACTTCAAAAGCTTACATGGTTCTTGAACCATTTCGCAAATCCTGCCATAACCAATTTGTCAATTTTCTTGGATTTTGCGGCAGTAACTCCTCTTTGTAGATGCTGCACAACATAGTGATCGCGTCAAACATCTAAATATATAAGAATGTGCTGCAAGTTTAGTAGATTATGATGTATAAGCTGCAGTACTGCACTTATTTGATATAAGGTAGTATCTTAGGACAATTATTCAACACATACCAAACCATTTTGTCCAAATCTTTAGGTTTGTCCTCTTGTCGACTCTTCCCTGTAACTCGAACAGAATAATCAAAAACATTGAGCCCGGGATTGTCTTCACCCACCTCTTTGCTAAGCTGATCAGCTGTTTCAATGTATTTTGAGCAGAATGTCAACGCTTCTGTAGCAATGTAGGCCTCTGCAATGGAACCCTCGGGTCTAGCTCTGTTCCTAACATAGCCCTTGAAAGTGCCTAGCCGCCTTTCAATAGGGTACATCCAGCCATACTGTACTGGACCTCTAAGTAGTGCCTCATCAGGTAGATGAACAGCCAAATGCACCATCACATCAAAGAAGGCTGGAGGATATATCTTCTCAAGGTCGCATAGGATAGTTGGTATCTTGTCTCTAAGACGCTCCAAAGCATCTATCCTGATATTCCTACTGCAGAGTTCCCTGAAGAATTGTCCCAACTCTGCAACTGCTCTGTATAAGTCAGGGCGGCCCAATCCTCTAAGGATAACAGGTAAAACCCTTTGAAGTAGGACGTGGCAGTCATGAGTTTTCAACCCTTGTACCTTGTTTCCATCTGCACTGACTCTCCTTTCAGGGTTGGAAGCAAATCCATGTGGGAATCTCACACGTGACAGGACCTCGCAGAATTCTTTTCTTTTTACCTTGTCCAAGACGTACACAACTGGTGCCATATCCCGTGGTTTACCTTCATCTTGCACCTGCAAATCCTTTCTGATACCCAGGTGTGTCAAATCAATCCTAGATTTTAAGGTATCTTTCGTCTTGCCTTCAATATTAAGAAGTGTGCCGATAATGCTGTCACATATATTTTTCTCGATGTGCATCACATCAAGATTATGCCGCAGATCCAAATCTTTCCAATACTCCAAGTCCCACAAAGTGGACCTGCGGGTAAACAATAATCTCTCTTCTACCCTGCCACACTTCCTTTCCCCGCTACCATTACCAGGATGGTTTGCTGGTGTAATATGCCTGACCTTCTCTAATTCCACTTGCAACTTATCGGCGGTGAGCCTCTTTGGCGCATCACGGTTTTCATGCTTTGCATTGAACACATGTCTTCGGTATTTTCTAGGATGCGGCTTGTCCTTTGCAAGGAAACGGCGGTGTCCAATGTAACAGATCTTGCTAAGTATTGCGTATGATAGCGGATTCCTGTCACAGCGAACACATCCATTGTAACCATGTGTCGTTCTCCCTGACATAGTGCCCAAAGCCGGATAATCATGGATGCACCAAATTATAACAGCACACATAAAGAAATCAGCTGGTGGGCTGCTATATAGGTCCCGAGTGAGAACACCCTTCCATAGCTATTGAAGTTCCTCCATAAGAGGCTCCATGTACAAATCAAAATTCTTTCTAGGACTTTTTGGACCTGGGATGAGCAAGGCCATCATGTAGTTTGATTCTTTGGTGCAGACATTTGGAGGAATGTTGTAAGGGATAACAAGCACTGGCCACATGCTACATGTGGCGCTCTGGTGGCCAAATGGGTTAAATCCATCTGGAGCTAAGCCAAGTCTAATGTTTCTCAGGTCAGCAATAAACTCTTTGTGTTTATCATTGAAGCTTTTCCACTCACTATCATGAGATGGATGGCTCATTACATTCTGATCTCTGTACTCCTGGTTCCTAGAATGCCATAGTACATCCTCTCTTGTTTCAGCATCATGAAACAACCTCTGCAATCTTGGTGTAATTGGAAAATGTCTCAGAACATTATGAGGAATCCTCTTCACAGCATCGCCATCTTTCCATCTTGATGATTTGCATTTCGGGCATTCACTTAAGTTGGCATAATCCTTCCGGAACAGAACACAATTATTCTTACAAACATGGATCATATCATATCCAATTCCAACTGCATGAAGGAAATTCTTCATTTTACTGTAGGTGTGTGGCAGCTCAGACGCATCTGGGAAAGATTTGCGGAAAGCAGCCAACATCGCATCGAATGATTTGTTGGTCATCCGCTCAGATGTCTTCACCTGAAGAAAGGTGACCATAGCTGAGAATACTGACAGCTTATTTCCTGGGGTGACAACAACGTTGCATTGTTCCAACATGCGGGCCCACCATTTTTCTTCTGCAGGTGAAAGTTCACGGAATGCACGAGCATTTCGTAGCATTGTTTCAATGTTGGTCAAACTCACTGGCTCCTCCGCCAGCACCTCCTCCTCCTCCTCTTCCGCCTGAGCATCAGGCAGATCAAGATGGTGATCTGCTGCTTCCACGTAGTCAATAACATTGATGTTCACAGCTTCACCATGATGAACCCACCTAGTATATGTGACCGACATCCCATACAAGTGTAGATGATTTTGCACAGTTGACTGGGGTCTTGTAACTGAATTCATACAACTGCTACACGGGCAGAGCACATATGATTTGGGACCACCGTACTCAGCTCTGATAAAGTTCATGAAGTTTTCAACCCCCTCGACATATGCAGCGGAGAATCTTCGAGCAGAAGTTATCCAAGTCCTATCCATCTGTTAGACATACAAATTAGTTCTTATACTAGATATTACAGGAAAAACATATATGCTTTTTTATGAAGTCCAGAAAAAAAATCCTAGGTCGATGTCTAAAGCTATGGCAAGATATTTGGACGAGCAGATCTAAGTAATGAAATATATGTAAAGCTAATTCAGCAAACAGATTTGAGTGCCAAATTATGGCAGGCTATTTCAGCAGTCAATGAGACCGAGCACACAGCCATCGAACTATCGAAGGCCATCGCAGCAACAAAGATCGAGTATAAAACGGTGTAGAGCTATTTCACCTAACAGATTGGCTACTAGACCATGGCAATCTACATCACAATAAATACATGGCAGGATATTTTAGCAACTAATCGGCCTTGGCATGCCATCTCAGCTAAGCAGATTGAGTGCAGAATAGGGCAAGGAAGCTTCTTAAGCAGAGCATATTGACAGTAAACTACTTCGGTAAACAGTGATATTAACAGCGTCTATCCGCTAACATTCAACGCTACATCGACATGAACGGGGCCTCAGTCTAGAATATGTGTACCGTGGGAGAAGCTGACCGCCATGCGTCTCCACACGAACGTCGCCAGCGGTGGCGGCGTTGACCGCCGTGCGCCTCCACAAGAACGTAGCCAGAGGTGGCGGCGCGGCTAGAGGACGGCAGTCTACGAGAGCGTACTATGGGAGCGAGAGGATCGCCGAACCGCGGCGCCGACATATCGACGCGGCGGGGAGGGCGGCTTTGGCGGAGCGAATGGAGTGTAGGGGGACGGGGGAGGGGGGTTTGGGGAATATTATTGGCTAGTTGGCCGAAGGGCGGTTGAATCGGATTTGGGGGGAATTTTTGGGTGTGTGTGTGGGGAGGGGGGGGGAATTTTTGCCCGGTGGGCGGGGGGAGTTTGGCGCATGGTCGGTTTCTCCAAGTGCAGTCCCACATGTCAGTGAAGAGGCAAGCCGAAGCGCGTTCCGTTTGCGTGAGCCATGTGCAGGACCGAACGTGTGTGGGGTGCAATGCGACCACGACAGGACTGCTGTGAGTGTACCGCCTTTTTTCCTTTTAAACTAGGTGCTTCGCCCCCTCAAAAGAATTATGTTGCTTCGCGCGATCCATCGATACTACTACTAGTAATCCGGTAATCCCGACTAAAACGGCGCGGCCGGGTCTTTTCCCGCGCGATATGCTGGGAGGTTGGCTTAGTTTGGTTTTTTAGGACGAGTAATGCTACACCTACGTAATCCCAGTTACGTAATTAACGTAATGTGAAATGTGTGAGCTGTTCATTCTAGATGGGGGGAGGGAGGGGCCCACCACCATGAAAATCAGGGGAGGAGAGAGAGATAGGAAATTTACGTTAACCCTTTCATAGGTTCCCGTAGATGTAGAAAGATGTGAAATGTGTGAATGTGTAGTGGACGTACTATTGGAGTGTCTAAGATAATTTGTGTATGTATAGACCCTATGTGTTTATTTTACTTCGCATGTTAGATTTGTCTCGGTTCAATAAAAAGCAGAGTTGCTGATGATGGTGTGCCTGTCATCCTGCAATATAGGTCGTCCGATCTATATCTAACGGATAGGAAGGAAACTATGACAATTTACCCGCACTCCTCTCCACATTTGCAGATAAGGCTTTCCCTCGTTCATCCTTTTCTCCCACAAGATCTTGATCTTCCGTGCAACGCACGGGCATCTTGCTAGTACTCCTACAATATGTATATTATTGTGAAAGTTCATATACACCAGCCAAGATTAATGCAAACACGGCAGATTTTCATTACATTTCGCACTTTTATAGGACAGAAAATAAAAGAAACCCGACCCTAAACCTATTCTACGGCGGCGACCGACGTCCTCCATCTGCGATCTCTATGTACGGGGGGGGGGGGGTTCAAGACCCGTGAAGTGAAGGTGCGGTCTCCGGTGAGGAAGAGTAGAACACGGGATACGGACCGGCTAGTTGGCACACCATGCCCTGCCGCCTCCCATGCCCTACTCATCCTCGGAGGAGTCCCCGACCTCGGCGGTGCCGGACGTTGGGCGTCGGCAAGTAGGACGCGTGGCTGACGGTGCTCCCATCGTTGGCCGCCAGCATGGCCACCGCTTGTGCGGTCGCGTCCGCGTCTGGCTACGCCGCTATTGCGTCGCGAGAGGTGACTTGAGCGAGGGCGGCGACCTCGAGCTTCATCCTCGAAGACAAGCTCTCCCGCAGAGCATTCACACTTGCGGTCATGGCAGATGTGGTGCCAGGTAGGAGGACGATGCGCTATGATGTGGAGGTTAGCTAGGCGTTGCCGCTTTAAGTAGTGCATTACGGTCAGGCCAAGCATCCGGGTGCATCATTAAGTCACCGGAGTTGGTTCCTCGGGCACCGAGCCTCTTAACAATGACATACGAACGGACGGCATGAATGCGGGCAGCTGGCGCCGGCTGGGAACGCACCGCGCGACGGCGCGAGGGACAAGGGTTTTGGTGTGCCAGGGTAGTCAGCTGCGGTCGAGGTAACGTTGGAGATGCCCTTTGCTCACATGTGATCCCCGCATGTCATTGAAAAAGCAAGACAACCCGGCATGGTCTCAGGTCCAGAGCATGCAGTTGGCTGCGCCACACCACTCCGTGGATGCGTCGTGGCGCCCCGTGCATCCTCGACGAGCCGGGTGTTGGGGTGTGTTTGGATTGTGGCCAAAGTGCACCTTACCAAAATTTTGGTCATGACCCAAAGATTGGTCTTTGTTTGGATGGTTGCCATTTTTTTGGCATGACAATGAACTCTAGCCAACTCTAGTTCATTTTCTTGCCAATGTCGGCCAAATCATGGGCAACCAATACCTCAACCAAAATTTTGGTCATGACCCAAAGATTGGTCTTTGTTTGGATGGTTACCATTTCTTTGGCATGCCAATGAACTCTAGCCAACTCTAGTTTATTTTTCTTGCCAATGTCGGCCAAATCATGGGTAACCAATACCTCAACCAAAATTTTGGCTACCCAATGCTTTGATGGGGCAACCTTGGGCACAAACCAAACATACCATTGGTCGTGCCACAACACTAACGCCACCCTCGGCACACTGAAACCGACCGTGTCTAGCTACGATATGAGCGTGTCGCTCACCGCAGTCGCCGTGTCCAGAGGCGGCGCTGGAGCTGCGCCCCATTGTTGGCCCCAACGACCCACATGAACGGTTGTCGGTGGCGAGGAGGTCGTGGGCCAGCTCCTCCATTGGACTAGTCTGCGCTACGTCGTCCCGACGGGTGTGCCCCACATGTCGGTTTCCCTGTTTTCCCGGCCATATTCGAGCGTCAGTGCTCCACGTTGCGCATTAGGCCTTTCACTATGTAGGCCAAGCGAGACAACTTATTGTTTATTTGAGCCGTTGAAGTATAATCATGTGGCGTTTGCTTATTTCTTGTTCCTCTCCAACCCTCTTGTCCATCGATCATGTCGCCCTCTAGTCGAGTCCATCCTCCCGCATGCCTCATTTGAACATTCCGCCGAGTATCATTCGCATGTACCCACCCTAGTCCTCTTTCAATAGATCTCCGGACCCCGAGATGAAATCGAGAGGGAACGAGTGGGGGCACGTGATACCTAAGGCGGATTCAAAATTTTGAACCGGTGATCATAGCATCCACAAATCATATATAAAGGGTATTCAATGTTCGTTTCGTTTTTGAATGTACAATATACTCCCTCCTATCCTTTCTAGTTTACATATAAGTTTTATGTGTAGTCAAAGTATCTCTACTTTGATCAAAAAGGTATCAACATTCAACAACGCCCAATCAATATTGTTAGATTCGTACGTACTCCTAGATTTGTACTCGAGATGGTTTCCAATTTGACTATTGACAAGATTAATAGTACATGAGATGTATAATGTGAAAATTATACCATTGGAAACTCCTTTCACATACGAATTTGACCGTATGCTTTTTGTAAGTTGCATGTCATATATTATTACTCTAACATTTGGTCAAATTTAGCCTCGAAAAACGCATTAGACCCTGTATGCTTTGTGTAAGTTGCATGCCATATATTATTACTCTAACATTTGTGTAAGTTGCATGTCATATATTATTACTCTAACATTTGGTCAAAGTAGTATAGTGGAAGTGGATCCTCTGACGTAGGTATCCCTGCCTTACCCTCCATTTCGGTTACTTACTGGAGGACCCCATGCTTGCTAGGCCCCGCATGTCAGTTACTCAACGGGTTCGGCCACGTCAGGGGATCCTCATCTGTAGTATACTCCCTCTGTTTTTATTTACTCCGCATAAAATGGAGGGTGTGGTGGTATAATAAATGACGCGGGCCGGGGAGGGGGAGGGACGTCGGTTTGCTCTCAACTATGGTCCCACAAGCGAGCGAAAACGCAAGACAAAGCGCGTTCCATTCCGTGAGCGACGTGGAGGGTCCAGCGTGCCGGGCTGCAACGCGAACGCGACAAGAGCGATGTACAGTCAAAACCGATTGACCAGTCGTCACCGGAACCACTATTCACACCAGAACCTTCGCTGCTCGGCCTACGCCAGCCACTACCCTAAAACCACACCAAATCTCCAGCCCATTCCCCTACCTTTCAATCCCCTAGCCTGCATCAAGTGTCCCCTAGTTCACCGGAAAGCCATGGTGCGCCGCAAGATCACTTACTACAAGATGCTGACGCCGGAGCACCGCGCAAAAATCGCGGCGGCTGTCGGCGCCACAGACCTCCGTTCCCAAGCTCGCTTTGTGGCTGGCCAATCCCCGAGTTCTCTGGAGCGAAGCTACAAGGAGGAAGCCGATCCAATGTTCATGGCGGAGGTCGCGGCGCAGAAGGCCCCCGATGGGTATGAGACGATGGACGTCGACTTCGTGCCGGCGTCCGAGTCCCCCATGGTGCAGGCGGACCAGCGGTTCAACATGGCGATACTAAAGGAGGACCAGGAGGCAGAGGCTCAACTCGACGCGGAGCACGCGCATGCCGCTGCCATCGAGGCTCTCCTGCAGGCGGAACCGGATGTCGTGGATGTGAACCGGGCAGCGGAGGCTCAACTTGAGGCGGAGCGCGCGGATGCCGCTGCCATCGAGGCCCTCCTGCAGGCGGAACCGGACGTCCTGGACTTGAACCGGGCGGCAGAGGCTCGACTCAACGCAGAGCGCGCGGATGCCGCTCTCATCGACGCCCTCCTGCAGGCGGAACCGGACATCCTGGACTTGAACCGGGCGGCGGAGGCTCGACTCAATGCGGAGCGCGTGGACGCCGCTGCGATCGAGGCCCTCCTGCAGGCGGAACCGGACGTCCTCGACTTGAACCGGGCTGTGCTCTCATCCGTGCATTGCGCCCGCACGCTCCGCTTGAACGAGTAGCTGGAGGCCGAGGACAACCGTGTGCAAGTGTACCTCCTTCTCATTTTGAAAACTTTAGGCAAGCTTGGCAAAAATGTGTGGCGAAGTTTGGCAATGCAAGGCCTAGACCCAAACAGGATAAGTACATACGTACTAGGAGTACTAGTGTTAAAAAAGAAAGGCGGAGTTTTCCTTTGCGGGATTTAATAGATACAAATCCTCGTTTCACGTGTCAATTAATGCACATTTTTTCTCCAAAGACCAAAGAGCTATGCAAACCAACCTTCTCACTTCCGCATGCATGCATGCAGGGGATATTAATGTCCTTGGTTGCTAACCCCATCAATTTTGCCTCGATTAGTGTTAGTGGCCCTTTGCAAATTGTAATTTTGATATACTGGCCTTGTGTACAAAAAATGGAGGTAGTAACTATATTTGACTTCCTTCCCCATTGCGGTGACATCGACGATATCTTTTTTTGGTGGTTTGGCGAAGTGCGTTCGACGGAGAACACCATTGAGGGAGAACACGGTAAGTCATTCGCAAGTGCTGCCTGCAAGCCGAGACAACCGCCTTATTTGCGGTGAGATGGTTTCTCAAAGAAGACGATGGAGAAGCAGAGTCAGCGAAGAGTGAAATGATGGTTGCTTCATCCGTGCTTTTGTGATTTGACGCCTCACTGCTTTGTGATTTGTGATAGAAGGGACAGGGGAGTAGACTCTGTGCTCTATACTGTACTACATGCGTCCAAGCATGGGAGAAAGAGGAGAGACGTTGCATTTTTCTATTCCTTCAATCAATCAATCAGGGAGCTTCGGTTCCATCTTTTTGGCTTTGGCAACACCGTCCACAATGGTTCCCACGATGCCAAAAGCTGTTTTCACATTTGGCTACACATTGTGGATGCCCTTAACCGTACCACTTGGTTTTTCTCCTGTGTGCTATCTATACAAATCTCAATTATATTGATCTAAAAAATTATAGAATCAAGATTAGTAAAAAGGAGGTGATTTTGCCGCGCGGATGGCGGGGGAGGTTTCTTATTTGAGCAATGCGACATCCACGTAATGGTTTTTGCAAAAATACGAACTGATGTGATGTGGGACTATTTGATTGGATTAAAGGAGAGGATTAGGCCCACCCCACCTGAAAATCAGGGGGGCATATATAGATTAGATGGAAAGTATACGTAGCAGCTATGTAGCCCTTTGTAAGTCTAGGATTAGGCTTCTTATTTTCGGAGGATGTTGTCCTGGCGGTTTGCTAACATGTGGTCCCATGTGTCAGTGCTTTACCAAGCCGATCCGCGTCCCACATGAGGCAGAACAACGGCAGAAGCAACACGTGGTTAAGTTGAAGAAGATGAGGGAGAAGCGGATTCAGCAACGAGTGAAATGATGGTTGCTTCGTCCCTCCAACTTAACTGCGGGAAAGGTGCAGCTTTGTGATTTGACGCCTCATTGCTCATTACTACGCCGGCGCCATGACTGGGGTGCTTCACTCCGGCTGCTCTGCACTATATTCTGGTATGGCACGTGGACCCGGTAGCTTGATGTCCCACATGTTGGCGAAAGGGACTTGAAGATTTATGAAAGCGAGCGCTCCACTCTTATGACGGAGGAGTAGACGACACGATGGCCTAGTGAACTGTCACTTGTACTGTATAGTACTATAGTTTTGCTGTTTCGCACGATCCATCGATACAAACCCGATTAAACAGGAAAGGGCGGGATTTTTCCCACGCGGTAGATGATACTGGCCATACATTTCAAAGGCAATTTTAATCTATGCAAACTGAATAATTATAAGTAACAATATGATATCTAGTAAAACTAAAAACACATATGATTTATTGTGTTAGAGTGTAGTAGTAGTGCTATATTGCATAGTTGTTAGATGTAACATGCGAGAATGTGTAGAGATGTAGTTTTGGAGGGCCTACAGAGAGAAAAGCGTAATATGGTCACCGAACTTCAGAATAAGCTGATTACGGTCACTATATACGTTTTGCGGTGATTATACGGTCACTTGCTCACAGTTCAGCATCGGATTGCACTCTGTTGACCGGCCAAATAGTCTGCGTGGCGCCATGTTGACTAGTTAAATTGACCACATTCCTTGTGGGTCCCACCTGTCAGTTCGCATCAGATAAACACAAATTTACGCAGGCGCGACAAGGCTCCAACCCGTGCGCGGGAATCACCTGGTTGTCTATGTGTCTGTCAGGGCCTGATGTGTGCACTTGCACGTGTAGGTTGAGCACTTGAGCGTGAGAGTGTGTGTTGGTCGTGTGGTGTACTGATGTGTGCATGCATGCATGCGTGTGTGCGTGTGAGTGTTGCGTGCATGCGTGGCTGCGTGTGTACGTGTGAGTGTTGCGTGCGTGCGTGGGTGCATGTGTTTGTGTGAGTGTTGCGTGGATGCAGTTTGTGTGCATGCGTGCGTGTGTGTATAATCACCACACCAGCTCCCGTGTATTAAAACAGACGACCCAGCATACCAATACAAGGCCACCTTGTCTGCTGTGCCCGTGGTCATGACTTCGAACCACTGTCCAAATATTTTTTTGTCGTTTGTTTTCATTCTTACTAGCAAGATGCCCGTGCGTTGCACGGAACATCAAGATGCATTTGTATGACTTGTTTATCTTGTGAGAGAAAAGGATGAACGAGGGAAGGCCTTATTTGCAAATTTGGAGAGGTGTGTGGGTACCTTTTTGCAAAATTGCCATAGTTTCTTTCCTATCCGTCAGGTATAAATCGGACGGCCTATATTGCAGGATGGTAGGCACACCATCATCACCAACTTTGTTTTTTATAAGAGTGTATTTTACGTATTTTATAAGAGTATAGATGTAGAGTAGATACAAGTCGACATGTGGGCACGATGGTAGTGAGATAATGTGAAGCAACACTAGAGGTGCCACGTGGAGCATTTAACTGGTCAACTAGTCATGTCATGAGCAAATACAGAGTTGTACGGTGAGCCCGTGACTATATAATAACCACTAAACGTAAATGGTGACCGTAATGAGTGGATTCTGAAGTCCAATGTACGTATCGTGCTTTCGCTTCAAATACAATCATCGTCATTGCATATATCGCAAGAGAAAGATGAAACATGCATGAATTTTTTGGGGGCTTACTTTTAGAGGACATGGAGATAGTTTTGTGTGCATACGTGAAAGGGGCGTACATGGGGGGTATGCGATGGAGAGAGAGATGCTCTTCGTTTCTCTTTATTATGACTAACTTTGTATATAGTATAAAAATATACAAATTCACAGTGTGGAATAAATATCATTATGGGCACCATGCAATGCAAATTAGCGTTCGTACTCCTCCATATAACTTTGTAATGTGGTATATATGTAGAAACTCTAAAACAATTTTTTGGCCACACTTTATTCAAAAGGAATGTTGTATGCAAAATAAACGTGAAGAGAGGGCTTTTTAGATCAATGGGGTACGTGATGTAACATGTGTGAATGTGTAGTTGATGCATTTGGCGGGGCCTAGAGAGGTATGTGTGTGTATTACGTATTCGAGAGAGGCATGGATAGAGGGGCCGACGGGGGGGGGGGGGGCGTGGGAGAGATAACACGAGAAATGAGAGTGGTCTAGAGAGAGAGACGAATATGATGTCACGACAAGAGATTCCATTCCCTTGAGTGTGTATATGCAAGGAGGGAGGGAATAGAGGCACCAGGAGAAATTTTCTGTGTGTGTGGTGTTTGTGTTGGTATGTGTGGGTGTGAGAAGATAATGAGACGTGGGGGCAGAGGGTGTGTCACCGCATGAGGTCCGGTGGGTCGAGGTGAGGCCCTTCGTTCGGTTCCGTCCTGCGCCACATTGGTCGGCCCATGACACATTTAGGAAGACCCATGGATGACTAGTCGTACAAGACAAAGATAGCAGAATTGTGAAGGACTCTATGTCCACTGACAAAGCCGGCTAGGATTTGTAACCCTAGGTTCTCGGACTAAGGTAACCCCTTTATCTCTGATATTACTATTCATCCAACCTAACTTTAAGGGGCATCCTACAGAATGCTCTACTAGAATCATACTCGTCGATTAGGAAGAGAGGTGTGAGACAATGTGTGAGAGACATGCGTAAAGATAATGTGCGTACATGAGACACGTAGGCAGGTCCATGTATATAGAAAGGGTCGATGAGGATTGTGTGTGTGTATGTTTGCGAGAGGAAGAGTGCTTGTGATAAAGGTTAGTGGAAACAGTTGTAAATGGTTACGAGAGGGAGGGAGGGTTATATCTAGAGCATGTGTGCGAGAAAGACACCTCGGGAGAGAGTGTCTGAGCATGTGTGAGAGACCACCGATGGAGAGTGAAACTACACGTAAAAGACTGCTCTACACATTGATTAAAGATATAAATTGTATCCAAATATTAGGATGGGATCATGATATTTGCAATTTGCGTAAGGAGTGGTCATTGATCCATTAGACATCTAGATTCTATCGAATTTGACCATATCTATGTTATTATTCGGCACAATTGATCCACATAGTTAGTATTTTGAACTCCAGACAATGCATCGCTTTAGCAATCGAATATAAACGTGAGTATAGTTCATGTTGTGTGTGTAAAGCACATTATACATACAAAAGTTACACAATGGACATTATAAATAGCTACCTATGAACTAGCATACATTTGAATTCAACTTAAGGTGGTTTAAAAAATCGAATTCAACTTGAAGTCCATTCAATTATTTCAATTTGATATCATGGCATTTGTAAACCATACCTAAATTACGGGGGCACCAATCTTTGCTCTGATTTTGTACATAATAGCATATGTAGTCATGTACACAATAGATTCAAATTTAGCTCCTCCATTCCAAAATAATCATAGTTATAGGATTTTCAAGTGTCAAAATTTCAAAAATAATCGGATAATTTAATGAGGTTTTCAAACATACAAGGTCAAATATAACGTTGTCTATTTAGGTCAATCCTCATAGTTCAAGAGTACTCTAAACGTGAATGCTTGTGTTTCAAAATTTCAAACGAAGCGCCAAATGAGCCTCTACTCGCGTGAAACCGTGTGAGACCAATGTTTGGTAGTACTAGGAAATTACTTTTCTAATAACTCTGACCCGTGAAACCTACTGGCCCGACGTCCAAAGGTCTAAACCGGGGTAGGTTTGTAGCTTCATCTAGACGCCACGCTGATGACCCACAAGTATAGGGGATCTATCGTAGTCCTTTTGATAAGTAAGAGTGTCAAACCCAACGAGGAGCAGAAGGAAATGATAAGCGGTTTTCAGCAAGGTATTCTCTGCAAGTACTGAAATAAGTGGTAACATATAGTTTTGTGATAAGATAATTTGTAACGAGTAACAAGTAACAAAAGTAAATAAAGTGGAGCAAGGTGGCCCAATCCTTTTTCTAGCAGAGGACAAGCCTGGACAAACTCTTATATAAGGAAAAGCGCTCCCGAGGACACATGGGAATATCGTCAAGCTAGTTTTCATCACGTTCATATGATCCGCGTTTGGTACTTTGATAATTTGACATGTGGGTGGACCGGTGCTTGGGTGTTGTTCTTACTTGAACAAGCATCCCACTTATGATTAACCTTTATTGCAAGCATCCGCAACTACAACAAAAGTATTAAGGTAAACCTAACCATAGCATGAAACATATGGATCCAAAATAGCCCCTTATGAAGCAACGCATAAACTAGGGTTTAAGCTTCTGTCACTCTAGCAATCCATCATCTACTTATTACTTCCCAATGCCTTCCTCTAGGACCAATTAATGGTGAAGTGTTATGTAGTTGACATTCTAATAACACCACTGGAGGCTAGACAACATACATCTCATCAAAATATCGAACGAATACCAAATTCACATGACTACTAATAGCAAGACTTCTCCCTTGTCCCCAGGAACAAACGTAACTACTCACAAATCATATTCATGTTCATAATCAGAGGGGTAATAATATGCATAAAGGATCTGAACATATGATCTTCCACCAATTAAACCAACTAGCATCACCTACAAGGAGTAATTAACACTACTAGCAACCTACTAGCACCAATCCCGGACATGGAGACAAGAATTGGATACAAGAGATGAACTAGGGTTTTGAGATGAGATGGTGCTGATGAAGAGGTTGATGGAGATTGCCCTCTCCCGATGAGAGGAGCGTTGGTGATGACGATGGCGATGATTTCCCCCTCCGGGAGGGAAGTTTCCCCGGCAGAATAGCTCTGCCGGAGCTCTAGATTGGATCTGCCAAGGTTCCGCTTCGTGGCGGCGGAGTTTCGTCCCGAAAGGTTGCTTCTTATTTTTTTCTCCATGAAAGACTTCATATAGGAGAAGATGGTCATCGGAGAGCCACCAGGGGGCCCACGAGGTAGGGGGGTGCGCCCTAGGGGGGGCGCCCCCCACCCTCGTGGAAAGGGTGTAGCCGCCCTGGTCTTCATCTTTGGCGAGGATTTTTCATTATTTATTATAAGGTATTCCATGGAGTTTCAGGACTTTTGGAGTTATGCAGAATAGGTCTCTAATATTTGCTCCTTTTCCAGCCCAGAATTCCAGGTGCCGGCATTCTCCCTCCTTATGTAAACCTTGTAAAATAAGAGAGAATAGCCATAAGTATTGTGACATAATGAGAAATAACATGCCATAATGCAATAAATATCGATATAAAAGCATGATTCAAAATGGATGTATCAACTCCCCCAAGCTTAGACCTCGCTTGTCCTCAAGCGGAAGCCGATAACAATAAATATGTCCCCAGGTTTAGAGGTAGAGGCGTCGATAAAAATAAAATACGGACATGAAGGCATCATGATTATTCTCATAACATCAACATACATATATATATTGTCATATGATTACTTATGTTCAAGTGATGATCTATTCACATTGCAAAAGTATGAATCAGAAACCTTATTGAGAACCAACAAACTATAACCTCAGTCATTGAAGCAATTGCAATTTATCATAACACCAGAAAGTGTCTATGTCAGAGCTAAAAAGTAAGTCCACATACTCAACTATCATCTAGTCCTTCATAATTGCTAACACTCACGCAATACTTGTGGTTACGGAGTTTTAATCAGACATAGAGAAAGATAGGGGCTTATAGTTTCTCCCCACAACCTTTTACCTCAAGGGTAATGTCAACAATAATAATTCAGGCCCCCTACATCCAATTAGATATATATATATATATATATATATATATATATATATATATATATATATATATATATATATATCAGGTTCTTTCCAACATGCTGGGCTTGCCAAAGGATAAAATTAAAAAAGGAGAGGTGAAGATCACCATGAAACTTGCATAAGGTAGAAGATAATAATAAAAGATAGGCCCTTCGCAGAGGGAAGCATAGGTTGCCATGCGCTTTTATGGTTGGATGCACAAAATCATAATGCGAAAGAATATCACTTTATATTACCCCTTGTGATATGAACCTTTATTATGCAGTCTGTCGCTTTTATTACTTCCACATCACAAGATCGTATAAAGATTATTTATCCCATACTAATAATACATATTTAGAGCAATTTTTATCGCTTTGCACCGATGACAACTTACTTGAAGGATCTTACTCAATCCATAGGTAGATATGGTAGACTCTCATGGCAAAACTGGTTTAAGGGTATTTGGAAGCACCAGTAGTATCTCTACTTGGTGCTGAGAATTTGGCTAGCATGAGGGGGAAAGGCAAGCTCAACATGTTGGATGATCCATGACAACATACTTTATCTCGGATATAAGAAAACATAACCCATTACGTTGTCTTCCTTGTCCAACATCAACTCTTTAGCATGTCATATTTTGATGAGTGCTCCCAATCATAAAAGATGTCAATAATAGTATATTTATATGTGAAACCTCTCTTTCCATATTACTTCCTATTAATTGCAACGATGACCAAAGCTATGTCTGCCAACTCCCAACAACTTTTAATCATCACACTCTTTTATGTGTGAAGTCATTACTATCAATAAGATCAACATGAACTTTATATGTGAAACCTCTCTATCAATAAGGAAAGATAAATTATCTTTATATGTGAAGTCATTACTATCAATATATCAACATGAACTTTTGTTTCTTCTTATTATTTTTCTCTTTTATTTTATTTTATTTGGGATCATGGCAAAAATAAGCAAGCACTTGACTCAATCACTAATCTTTATTATATAGCTCAAGGACTCGATTACATAGAAGGATAATAAAGCAAAACTCATGACTAGATCATACTAAGAACTTTATTCCACTAGATCAAAATACTACTAACAGGATCGAACTAAGGAAAACGGTCAAGATAGGAGTTGTGATTGTGATACGATACGGGCACCTCCCCCAAGCTTGGCAGTTGCCAAGGGGAGTGCCCATACCCATGTTATTATATCTCCTTGGTTGGTGAAGATGGAGGTGTTGTTGACTTAGTTGATGGCATAGACTTCGCCCTTAATTTACGCTTGAAGAAGGCATTTTGATCCCTCAGATCATCAATCTCCCACTCCAGGGTTAATATCTTTTTGCATAGGTCCTGCTTATTTTCCTGCAAGAGACGAAAAGGGATATACTCGAATTTTGGTTTCTTTACCCTATCAGGGAGACTTGACTTTTTGAACTCCATGTGCATATCCCCAGGTTGAGGTAATGGGGCTTCATCTTCATCTGAGCTCGTCTCCTCCTTCCCATTGGGTTCATAGTCCTCTTCTTCCTCCGTGGTCCAATCATCGTGCTCCACATCTCCATAGACCTTAGGATTAGCTAAGTAATCATCCACATAGCTTTCTCCTTCCGAATCCTGGGAAGACATGTTGATCTAATCTGCAGCGGGACAGCTCAAAACAAAAACAGAGGATAATTGCGTGATACGGGAGTCAAAACCTTCAGGAGAATATACGGTGAATTTTTACCGACCAAAATATGTATCGTGCAAGAAAACGGAGTCCGGAAGGCACACGAGGAGCTCATGAGGTAGGGGGCGCGCCCAAGGGGGTAGGGCGCGCCCTCCACCCTCGTGGGGCCCTCCTACCCTTCCCGGACTGCTACTTATTTTTCTATTTTTCTAAATATTCCAAAACGGAGAAATATTGCCTTACAAATTGTTTTGGAGTCGGTTTACTTACCGTACCACATTCCTATTCCTTTTCGGAGTCTGAAACATTCTGGAAAGTGTCCCTTATGTATTCCTCCGGGGTTACGGTTTCAATAATATTGGTTTCAACATTTATGGGATTACCTGATATATAATGTTTAATTCTCTGACCGTTTACCACCTTCGGATTTGTGCCTTCAAAGTTGTTGATTTTTATGGCACCGGAATGATAGACCTCCTCGATAACATAGGGGCCTTCCCATTTAGAGAGAAGTTTTCCCGCAAAAAATCTTAAACGAGAGTTGTATAGCAATACATAATCACCTACATTAAACTCACGCTTTTGTATCCTTTTGTCATGCCATCTTTTAACCTTTTCTTTAAACAACTTGGCATTTTCGTAAGCTTGGGTTCTCCATTCATCAAGTGAGCTAATATCAAATAACCTCTTTTCACCAGCAAGTTTGGAATCATAGTTGAGCTCTTTAATAGCCCAATATACCATTTTATATGGAGACATACCCATAGGATTTTTATATGCAGTTCTATAGGCCCATAATGCATCATCAAGTTTCTTGGACAACCCAACGAGGAGCAGAAGGAAATGATAAGCGGTTTTCAGCAAGGTATTCTCTGCAAGTACTGAAATAAGTGGTAACAGATAGTTTTGTGATAAGATAATTTGTAACGAGCAACAAGTAAGTAAATAAAGTGCAGCAAGGTGGCCCAATCCTTTTTGTAGAAGAGGACAAGCCTGGACAAACTCTTATATAAGGAAAAGCGCTCCCGAGGACACATGGGAATATCGTCAAGCTAGTTTTCATCACGTTCATATGATTCGCGTTTGGTACTTTGATAATTTGACATGTGGGTAGACCGGTGCTTGGGTGCTGTTCTTGCTTGAACAAGCATCCCACTTATGATTAACCTCTATTGCAAGCATCCGCAACTACAACAAAAGTATTAAGGTAAACCTAATCATAGCATGAAACATATGGATCCAAATCAGCCCCTTACGAAGCAACGCATAAACTAGGGTTTAAGCTTCTATCACTCTAGCAACCCATCATCTACTTATTACTTCCCAATGCCTTCCTCTAGGCCCAATTAATGGTGAAGTGTTATGTAGTCGACGTTAACATAACACCACTAGAGGCTAGACAACATACATCTCATCAAAATATCGAACGAATACCAAATTCACATGACTACTAATAGCAAGACTTCTCCCTTGTCCTCAGGAACAAACGTAACTACTCACAAAGCATATTCATGGTCATAATCAGAGGGGTAATAATATGCATAAAGGATCTGAACATATGATCTTCCACCAATTAAACCAACTAGCATCAACTACACGGAGTAATTAACACTACTAGCAACCTACTAGCAGTAATCCCGGACTTGGAGTCAAGAATTGGATACAAGAGATGAACTAGGGTTTTGAGATGAGATGGTGCTGACGAAGATGTTGATGGAGATTGCCCTCTCATAATGAGAGGAGCGTTGGTGATGACGATGGCGATGATTTCCCCCTCCGGGAGGGAAGTTTCCCCGACAGAACAGCTCTGCCGGAGCTCTAGATTGGATCTGCCAAGGTTTCGCCTTGTGGCGGCTGATGGGGTTGTGTACCTAGGGTAGGATCATGGACCTGATCCAAGTAACTTACCCTAGGACATCCTTAGAAGAGGTCGCCTTCCAGTCGACCAACGAGGATTCACTCGACTGGCCTGAAGGACTCGACCACGAAGACTCACTCGACCACCAGGAGGTCAAGAGGCACTCTGCACTGCAACGGCCTGTAATCAAGTAGACTTTATGATAGTAAAGGCACTTTATGTGGGGCGTTACCAGTAACGCCCCAGTCTTAACTCACCTTAAACCCTCTCCTGCGTGGGCTGGCTAGGGTCCTGGCGCACTCTATATAAGCCACCCTCCTCCACAGGCAGAGGGGTTCGGCACCTTGTAATTCATACATTCATAATCCACTCGACCGCCTCCGGGCTCCGGGACGTAGGGCTGTTACTTCTTCTGAGAAGGGCCTGAACTCGTACATCCTTTGTGCTTACAACCTCTCCATAGCTAGGACCTTGTCTCTCCATACCTACCCCCCACTCTACTGTCAGGCTTAGAACCACGACAGTTGGCGCCCACCTTGGGGCCGGTGTTTT
Organism: Triticum aestivum; assembly: GCF_018294505.1. Classification (NCBI taxonomy): domain Eukaryota; kingdom Viridiplantae; phylum Streptophyta; class Magnoliopsida; order Poales; family Poaceae; genus Triticum; species Triticum aestivum. The sequence goes on along the minus strand of NC_057800.1, from coordinate 439,885,195 downwards.
AGCGATTTTGTGGAGAAGTTGCGATTCTTCCGAGTACTCTCATCATGGTGTCTGCTGGAGTTTTGGTCAAGGGTCAAGAGATCCGTCTCGGCACTCTCACCTTCATCGCCGACGACTCCGCATGGCTCCAGGAGGCTCCACTCGACGTAGACGCGCTCCCCGTCCGCGGTGCGACGCATTTTCGCGCATGTGTCCGCGGCGTTCTGCTGCGGCAACCGTCGACCCAGTATCGGTCGGCTCCTCCATCGTCCACCCTCCCGGTCTCCCGCCAGCGCAAGCGCTCAGGCCGGTCGAGGCTTCAGCGATGGGTGAGTCACGCGGTGGCTCGCCAATCGGCCACTACACAAGTTGCGGCAATCGAGCCCAACGAATCTCTCTACGGCTTGTTCGATCAGTCGACTGGCTCCGGAGAGACTGCATCCGAGTGCGGAAGCAGTGATCCAGCGGCGGAAATCTTGATGGTCGACGGGCCCCACAGCCCTCCTGGCTTCGCCCGTGGTGGTGGAGCAGGTGACGGCGGCGACCCTGCACGAGACTACGAAGAGTACCAGCCCGAGCCACTCGACTCTCTGCAAAGAGAAGAGCTTCGCCGCAGGAACGAGGATCCCCTGCGTATTCCCATCGCAGGAGAAACCCCCGAGGCTCGTGCCTTGGAGGAGGCGCGTCTGGCCAATTTGGCCGAGCGCACTCGACTGGAGAACCTTCAGCGAGCACTCGACGAGCGCGCGAGGCAACGAGTTCCCGACATCAGTCGACGTCAACTCTTCCCGCCGACTCAGGTATATCGAACCCCAATTCAGAATTTAGCAGCTGCGACCCGTATAGCAGAGTCCATTCAGCCTTCGCAGTCGGAAGCTGGCAGAGGTTTGCTGCAGATCAGGGATCTGCTCCGGGCAGCAGGAGATCAGAATTCAGCCGTGTCTCAGTCGCGCAACAGAATTCACAGTCGATCTGTCACTGTGAATACGGTTCAGTCGGCTCACAGCCCCAGATCGCCTCCGCGGCGCGAAGGGCGTGAGAATCGGCGAGATCAATATGGCGACAGACTCGACCGAGATGATAGGCGTCGAGTGCCCTATTCCCCTCCGAGGGGTGGGTCTTACGCTCCTCGGCAGCCAGATGATAGGCGTCAGTACAGTACAAGGCATAGGGTTCCAGTTGACCCCAGAGAGCCAGGCTTCGACGCGCGATCCATTATCGTGCAAGGGTTGGTCGACCGGAACAGAGCCCATCGAGGCGCACTCGACAGAGATGTACCCACGAGCAGTCGAGTACATGTTTCTGGTCCTGAATGTTTCAGCAGAGCTATCAGAGCCACAGTTATCCCCCCCAATTTCAGGTTGGCAACAGGAGTCAGCAAGTTCACTGGTGAGTCTAAGCCTGAAACTTGGCTTGAAGACTACCGAGTGGCAGTTCAGATCGGTGGTGGGAACGACGAGGTGGCCATGAAGCATTTGCCCCTCATGTTGGAAGGTTCTGCCAGGGCATGGTTGACTCAATTACCTCCTAGCAGCATTTACACTTGGGAAGATCTGTCCCGAGTGTTCGTCAGAACGTTTGAAGGGACTTGCAAGCGACCAGCGGGATTGACAGAGTTGCAAGTCTGCGTGCAGAAAACTAATGAGACTCTCAGAGAGTATATTCAGAGGTGGATCACTTTGCACCACACTGTGGAAAATGTCTCTGATCATCAGGCAGTATGCGCCTTCAAAGACGGCGTCAAGAACAGAGAACTGAGTTTGAAATTTGGTCGAACCGGTGACATGACCTTGAGTCGGATGATGGAGATTGCTACCAAGTACGCCAACGGCGAAGAAGAAGACCGACCCCGAAGCAGCTCCGACCCGCATCTCCACAACACTCGACCCAAAATAGGAAGAAGCGCTCATCCAGTTCCTCCGTGAGAACTGGGACATTTTTGCATGGAAGCCCGCTGACATGCCAGGTGTTCCCAGGGGACTGGCTGAGCATCGCCTAAGAGTCGACTCGTCTGCAAAACCAGTCAAAGAGCATCTTCGGCGGTCCGCCGTCCAGAAGAGAAAGGCCATCGGTGAAGAAGTGGCTCGACTGTTGGCGGCAGGATTTATCCGAGAGATATACCACTCCGAGTGGCTCGCTAATGTCGTCATGGTTCCTAAGAAGGACAAGTCGCTCCGAATGTGCATTGATTTCAAGCACATCAACCGGGCCTGCCCGAAAGATCACTTTCCTCTCCCTCGCATAGATCAAATTGTTGACTCGACCGCGGGATGCGAGAGGTTGTCTTTTTTAGATGCTTACTCCGGGTACCACCAGATCCGTCTGTACGGGCCCGATGAGGTAAAAACAGCTTTCATCACTCCATTCGGGTGCTTCTGCTATATCACCATGCCATTCGGCCTCAAGAATGCCGGAGCCACATTTATGCGAATGATTCAGAAGTGTCTACTCACCCAAATCAGTCGGAATGTGGAAGCTTATATGGATGATATTGTTGTCAAGTCACGAAAAGGTTCCGACCTGCTCGCTGACCTCGCCGAAACATTTGCCAACCTCAGAAGGTATGATATCAAGCTCAATCCATCAAAGTGCACATTTGGAGTTCCTGGTGGCAAGTTACTCGGTTTTCTCGTTTCCGAACGGGGAATCGACGCTAACCCAGAGAAGATTGGCACTATTCTCCGAATGAAACGCCCTGTGCGAGTGCACGATGTCCAGAAGCTTACTGGATGCTTGGCCGCATTAAGTCGATTCATCTCACGACTCGGTGAAAAGGCACTGCCTCTTTACCGACTGATGAAGAAGGCTGACAAGTTCGAGTGGACTCCAGAAGCTGATGCAGCGTTTGCCGAGCTAAAAGCTCTGCTCTCCACCCAGCCGGTGCTTGCTGCTCCAATCAGCAAAGAGCCTCTCTTGCTCTACATCGCAGCCACAGGACAAGTCGTCAGTACTGTGCTAACGGTCGAGCGGGAAGAAGAAGGAAAAGCTCTCAAAGTTCAGCGCCCAGTGTATTATTTGTCTGAAGTCTTGACTCCATCCAAGCAGAGATATCCTCATTATCAGAAGCTTGTGTATGGAATATACATGACCACAAAGAAGGTTGCTCATTATTTCTCTGACCATTCCATCACAGTCGTCAGCGACGCTCCACTATCAGAGATTTTGCACAACAGAGATGCAACTGGTCGAGTGGCCAAATGGGCGATTGAACTTCTTCCCCTTGATATCAAGTTTGAGGCAAAGAAAGCCATTAAGTCCCAGGCGATAGCAGATTTCCTCGCCGAGTGGATTGAACAACAGCAGCCGACTGAAGTTCACTCGGAGCATTGGACCATGTTTTTCGATGGCTCTAAGATGTTGAATGGTTCCGGTGCTGGGGTTGTCCTGGTTTCCCCCAGAGGAGATAAGCTCAGATATGTGCTCCAGATTCACTTTGATTCCTCCAACAATGAGGCAGAATATGAGGCCCTCCTATATGGGTTGCGCATGGCCATTTCACTCGGCGTCCGTCGCCTAATGGTCTATGGCGACTCGGATTTAGTGGTCAATCAGGTGATGAAAGAGTGGGACGTGAGAAGCCCAGCCATGACTGGATACTGCAGTGCAGTGAGGAAGCTGGAGAAGAAGTTCGAGGGGTTGGAGCTCCATCATATACCCGACTGAAAAATCAAGCAGCTGATGATCTAGCAAAGATAGGTTCCAAGAGAGAAGCCATTCCGAGTGGTGTGTTCTTGGAGCATATACACACTCCGTCAGTCAAAGAGGATCCTTTCACCGAAGAAACTCCGCAGCCCAAGAGCGCCACAGATCCGACTGAAGTTGAAGTCCCAGCGGTGGTCGACTTGATCATGGAGGTTTTGGTGGTCATTCCCGACTGGACGATTCCGTATGTCGCATATATCTTGAGGAAAGAGCTTCCGGAGGATGACGAAGAGGCTCGACAGATCGTCCGTCGATCTAAGGCCTTTACCGTAATCAAAGGACAATTATACAGAGAAAGCGCGACTGGAGTCTGTTAGAAGTGCATAACACCAGAAGAAGGTCGACTCATCCTCAATGATATTCACTCGGGGACCTGTGGTCATCATGCGTCCTCTCGGACCATCGTGGCCAAAGCATACCGAGCCGGATTTTACTGGCCCAAGGCGAATGAGATGGCAAAAGAGATAGTAGATAAGTGCGAGGGATGTCAGTTCTACTCGAATATGTCGCACAAGCCTGCGTCAGCTTTGAAGACCATCCCACTCGTCTGGCCTTTTGCAGTTTGGGGGCTGGACATGATCGGTCCTTTGAGAACAGGACGAAGTGGCTTCACGCATGTACTGGTGGCAGTCGACAAGTTCACCAAGTGGATCGAGGCTAAACCAATCAAGAGCCTTGACACCGGTACTGCTGTTAGCTTCATCAGGGAACTAATATTCAGATATGGAGTCCCGCACAGCATCATCACGGATAATGGGTCGAACTTTGACTCAGAGGAATTCAGAGCTTTCTGCGACTCCCAGGGCACACGGGTCGACTACGCATCAGTCGCCCATCCGCAGTCGAATGGACAAGCAGAGCGAGCTAATGGACTGATTCTCAAGGGACTGAAGCCTCGACTGATGCGTGATCTCAAACACGCGGCTGGAGCTTGGGTCGACGAACTTCCATCTGTACTCTGGGGACTGGGGACCACGCCTAATCGGTCGACCGGAAGAACTCCATTCTTCTTGGTCTATGGAGCTGAAGCAGTCTTGCCGAGTGATCTTCTCCACAATGCTCCTCGAGTTGAAATCTACAACGAAGCAGAAGCTGAACAAGCGCGGCAGGACGCAGTCGACCTTTTAGAGGAAGAAAGGGAGATGGCTCTGATCCGATCGACCATCTACCAACAAGTTCTGCGCCGTTTCCACGCCCGAAATGTGAGAGGTCGAGCCTTCCAGGAAGGGGATTTGGTTCTCCGAGTGGATCAGCACAAACCACACAAGCTTGCTCCTTCTTGGGAAGGCCCCTTCATCGTCACCAAGGTTCTCCACAACGGGGCGTACCGTCTTTACAACGTCGAGCATAATATCGACGAGCCCCGAGCTTGGAACGTGGAGCTACTCCGCCCATTTTACACTTAAGTTTTATCACTCGGATGAGTTGCAATAAAGTACTTTTGTAGTTCATGGACCTCAAAATAATAGTGTCATAGTTCCTCCACAATATCTGTCACTTAGTTGCGAATCCGTTTCGCCTAAGTTTGTAAAAATCCTACCGAGTGGTGAGCCAGACTCCCACTCAGAGGCTTAGCTGCGAATCCGTTTCGCCTAAGTTATCAAAATCCTGCCGAGTGAAGAGCAATCCTCTCACTCGGAGGCTTAGCTGCAGCCTTGTGCTCGCCTAAGTTATCAAAATCATGCCGAGTGAAGAGCAACCCTCTCACTCGGGGGCTTAGCTGCAGTCCAAGCACTTGCCTAAGTTGTGAAAATCCTACCGAGTGAAGAGCAATCCTCTCACTCGGAGGCTTAGCTGCAGCCTCGTGCTCGCCTAAGTTATCCAAATCCTACCGAGTGGTAAGCCAGCCTTCCACTCGGAGGCTTAGCTGCAGCCTCGTGCTCGCCTAAGTTATCAAAATCCTGCCGAGTGAAGAGCAATCCTCTCACTCGGGGCTTAGCTGCAGCCTCGTGCTCGCCTAAGTTATCAAAATCCTACCGAGTGGTAAGCCAGCCTTCCACTCGGAGGCTTAGCTGCAGCCTCGTGCTCGCCTAAGTTATAAAAATCCTACCGAGTGAAGAGCAACCCTCTCACTCGGGGGCTTAGCTGCAGTCCAAGCACTCGCCTAAGTTGTGAAAATCCTACCGAGTGAAGAGCAACCCTCTCACTCGGGGGCTTAGCTGCAGCCCTGTGCTCGCCTAAGTTACAAAAATCCTACCGAGTGAAGAGCAACCCTCTCACTCGGGGGCTTAGCTGCAGTCCAAGCACTCGCCTAAGTTGTGAAAATCCTACCGAGTGAAGAGCAATCCTCTCACTCGGAGGCTTAGCTGCAGCCTCGTGCTCGCCTAAGTTATCAAAATCCTACGAGTGGTAAGCCAGCCTTCCACTCGGAGGCTTAGCTGCAGCCTCGTGCTCGCCTAAGTTACAAAAATCCTACCGAGTGAAGAGCAACCCTCTCACTCGGGGGCTTAGCTGCAGTCCAAGCGCTCGCCTAAGGTATAAAAACCCTGCCAAGTGGAGAGCAACCCTCTCATTCGAGGGCTTAGCTGCAGCCCAGTGCTCGTCTAAGTGGACTAAAGAATAAGTCGATTGCAGCACAGGCACCTTGCTTTGAACCTGCAAAAGACATTCCGAGCCGAAGGCAATCGTATTCAAGCACCAAATCCAAGTTTGAATCGACATCTAAAGGAACCGAAAGTACTCAGGCGTCAAGCCTGTTAAGGTTTGTCGGTTACAATTTCACTCGGCATACCGAGGCAAATTTAAAGCGTCGAGCCAGAAGAAGTTTTTTACCCCTCCTGTGGAGGGCTGGAAGGTGCAACAAATTCATCAAGGTCAATCCCGTCGGCGATCCGAGTGGCAGCTGCAAGGAAAGTTTCCATAAAGGATCTGAAGTCGTGCTTCTTGGTATTGGCCACCCGAAGGGCCGCCAGCTTCTCTTCTCGCGCATCTTTGCAGTGGACTCGGGCCAGACACAGAGCGACATCTGCACCACACCGAGCCGAGGACTTCTTCCACTCCTGCACTCGACCAGGGATCGTGTTCAAGCGGGCCATCAGCGACTCAAGGTCATTCTGAAGTGTCTCCTCAGGCCAGAGCGTCGAGTCGATGCGAGATGTGGCGGCCTTCAGCCTTGCGAGATAGTCCACGACAGCTGCAACACGAGACTCCAGTCGGAAAACATCCATGGCAACTTCGTCGTTCACCGGAGAATTGACGGGGTCAAGGTTTGGCTCCAGTCGGCTGGTTTCTTCTTCAAAGTTTTGACAAAATTCTGCAAGGGTGATCACTAAGTCAAGGAGATAGTCGAATGGAAAAAGCCACAATTGGAAATATTTGCCAAACATGGAGGTCTACCTTCAAGCATAAGGAACAACTTCTTGGCAAGGCCACTCAGGAAGGCCTCCAGTTCAGTTTTCTTCTCAGTCAATTTGCTGACTTGGTCGGTCAGGGCAGCTTTGTCAATTTTCAGTCGACTGACCTCCTTGTTGGCAATCCCAAGAGCAGCTTTCAGATTGGTATTGTCTTGTTCGAGCTTGGTGACTGAAGCTAACTTCTCGTCAGCAAGCTTGATCTTCTCAGCTAGCTCAAGGTCTTTCTTCTGCTGGGCCTCCCTTACCTTACCTGCAAGTTACAGCGAGATCAGATGCCGAAACAAGCAAGGGGAAAAGCAGTCGTCAGGGTCTCACCAAACATACCTTCGGTCTCCTCCTTTGCCTTTGTCAGCTTCTCCTGAACCAGCTTCAACCTCAGCTCGACTTGAGTATGTTTTTGTTCCAGCTCTGAGTAGCGAGCCACAAGATCACAAGAGTTCTGCGAAGAACCAATCGACTAAATGTCAAAAATAATTCACTTCCGAGTGAAAAGGGAAAAACACACGTTTCTAAGACTACAGCCGAATACAAACATTCGACCGTAGTCTCGGGGACTACACCCAGTGGGTGCACTCAGCGTGCCCCCACTAAATCCTGTTGAAGACAAAGTCGACCAGTCGACCTCAAAAAAAAAAAAAGTGTGCGAGATACATTCTCTAAGACTGTGATCAACTGCAAGCAGTCGACCACAGTCTCGGGGACTACACCCAGTGGGTGCACTCAGCGTGCCCCCACCGGTTTGTGAAATCCAGTCGACCAGTCGACTGTTAGAAAGATTTACATTATAAAGCCTAAGGCCGACTGCCAGCAGTCGACCTTAGCCTTGAGGACTACACCCAGTGGGTGCACTCAGCGTGCCCCCACCGGTTTGTGAAATCCAGTCGACCAGTCGACTGACAGAAGATTGACATCATAAAGCCTAAGGCCGACTGCCAGCAGTCGACCTTAGCCTTGGGGACTACACCCAGCGGGTGCACTCAGCGTGCCCCCGCTAACACGGAGTTTATTCGACACACCCAGTGGGTGACTAATATAAATTCCGGAAAAGAAAAGTTTTTGGTAGCATATCCAACAAAACAAACAGCGGTCGACTGACCTGGACATTGCTTTGGAGGGCAGAACTGGCGTCATAAGCTGCCTGGCTCGCGTCCCGGATGGTCTTCAGCTGCTCCATCATGAGTCCCGCCTGGCGTATTGCCTCCTTCGCTGCGCCAGCTTGGTCCTCTGGAACGTGGTGCGTCGTAAAGAGGGAGAGCTGATGAGCACTCGTCAGTGGATTTGCGAAGGACACCGTGTGTCGAGTGGTGTTCCCTTCCTCCACAGTCAGAATCTCAGGCGCCGTCACATCCTGAGGTACCTTACTGGCGGACGCTTTCCGACTCCTCCTGCGTGTCAGTGGTTCTTCATCCTCGTCGTCGTCAGGGAGATTGATAACAGTGTTGGGTGGAGCTGCGGAGAAGGATCAGGATCAGAGATCGCGAGTCAGTCGACTAAGAACGGTGTTAAGAACACAGTACCCGGATTCGAAGTTGCTGCATCCTCCATCTCGTGGTCATCAGCCCGGGCCGAGGTCTCAGAAGTAGCAGCACTGCAACTCCAAAGGATCAGTCGACTAACTTCAGCGTCGACCAGAGATAAAGTTCACACAGAATAAGAAAATATGAGCAGCACAATTACCCTGATATGGTGGGGATGGACACCTTCATCTTCGGCAGGAGCTTGGTCGGCTTTGCGATGAGGCCGCCCTGGGCTGCTTCGGCGCCTTTTCAGTCGGCGCTGGAGAGGTGGTCCGAGGGCGCTTGGTCGACTGAGGGCGTCGCAACCCCCTTACCACGTTCGGTCGAAGGGTCGTGGACAAGCTTCGACCGCCTTTCTGAGCGCGGTGGAACGACCTCCTCCTCCTCTTCTCCTCGTCCTCGACGTCATCTTCATCACCGTCATCATCATCATCGTCGTCATCATCCCCTGCAGCATCCGAGTCCCATTCCTCCTCTTCCTGGCTCTCGCCCCCGCTCGCCTCGCCCCCGCTCGCCTCGCCTTCCTCAGTCGAAGCTTGTGCCCCATTGGGCATCGAGTACAGCTCGGTGAGGCCTAGCAGATGCCCAAACAAGGATCAGTCGACCAGTCGGCAGGGTTAGCAGAAATGAATACGACAAGGACACAATGGAAAGCAGAGCAAGTGTACCTTATTTGGGTCGCTGTTGTGGTCGAGTGGAGGAATCCTTCTGGCTCCGCGCGGGTTGTCCCTGTTTCCGGTAACGGCTACCATCCATCTTTCCAGAGTGGCATCGTCGACTTCTTCTGGATGGACTCTAGTCTCGTCTTCGGGCCCACAGTACAACCACATGCAGTGGCTCCGGAATTGAAGGGGTTGGATGCGACGCCTGAGGAAGACCTCCAGAAGATCCATGCCCGTCACCCCCTCCCGAACCAACTGCACCACGCGCTCCATCAACATCTTCACGTCGGCTTTCTCCTCCGGAATCAGCTTCAGAGGGGAAGGCTTGCTCACTCGGTCCATGGTGAACGGAGGGAGTCCACTCGACTGCCCTGGCGTCGACTGGACCTGGCAGTAGAACCAAGTCGACTGCCAGCCTCTGACGGACTCGGGAAAGGTCATGGGCGGGAAGGTGCTCTTATTCCTCACCTGAATCCCCAGGCCTCCGCACATTTGGATGACTCGGGTTCTCTCATCACCTGGGCTCGCCTTCTTCACGGTCTGAGATCGACACGTGAATATATGTTTGAACAAACCCCAGTGCGGTCGACAGCCCAAGAAACCCTCACACATGGACACGAACGCGGCAAGATAGGCAATGGAGTTTGGGGTAAAGTGGTGGAGCTGCGCTCCGAAGAAGTTCAAAAAGCCACGAAAGAAAACACTCGGTGGCAAGGAAAACCCGCGATCAACATGGGTGGCCAAAAGCACACACTCACCCTCTTCTGGCTGGGGCTGCCACTCCTTCCCCGGAAGCCTCGCAGCTCCGTGGGGGATCAAGCCCTCGTTGGCCATGTCGAGGAGGTCATTCTCCGTGATGGTCGACTGGATCCAGTCTCCTTGGACCCAGCCCTTCGGCAGGCGGGATCTGGACGAGGACCCTCCGCGGCTGGTGGATCTTCCTTTCGCCTTCTCCGATGCCGACGCCTTCTTTGCGCGCTCCAGCGCCGCCGTCTTCTCCTTGGCCATGGTCGCCGGCGAGATGCGCAAAGGGAAGTGGTGCGGGGGCGAGAGCGAGCACGCTGAGCAGGGAGGAAGGAGGCAGAGAGAGGGGAAGAATGCTAAGGCGCAGCACAGAAATCCTCGCCGGGCACATTTATAAGGTCCCTTCCGAGTTGATGACAGGTGGGCCCGGGCGATCTAATCATATCTGGAACAGTTATGCAGGCGGGATACGTGGCGAAAAAGGCGGCGTGAAGATCGAGGCGTCCATGCCCCGTCCCATCCGAACGCCGCGGTCCGCCCCGCTTCGCGCGCGCCCCAAAATTTCGCATCCCGCGGAATCCGCGAGCAACAAATCAGTCTGTCAGGCGCGGTGTTTCCGGCGATCCGTCGCTCGGAGATCGTCGAAGCCTGAAAGATCACTCGACGCAAAAACAGAATGGATCAAGTTGACTGAAGGCAATTTGTTTCCTGTCGACAAAGGGATTCTTTGGTCCAGAACAGCGCACAACCGGAGCACAAAGATTAATCGGAAACGACATCAACTCCTTCTTCACTCGAAGCCTCGATCCATTCGGGGGCTAATGATGGGGTTGTGTACCTAGGGTAGGATCATGGACCTGATCCAAGTAACTTACCCTAGGACATCCTTAGAAGAGGTCGCCTTCCAGTCGACCAACGAGGATTCACTCGACTGGCCTGAAGGACTCGACCACGAAGACTCACTCGACCACCAGGAGGTCAAGAGGCACTCTGCACTGCAACGGCCTGTAATCAAGTAGACTTTATGATAGTAAAGGCACTTTATGTGGGGCGTTACCAGTAACGCCCCAGACTTAACTCACCTTAAACCCTCTCCTGCGTGGGCTGGCTAGGGTCCTGGCGCACTCTATATAAGCCACCCTCCTCCACAGGCAGAGGGGTTCGGCACCTTGTAATTCATACATTCATAATCCACTCGACCGCCTCCGGGCTCCGAGACGTAGGGCTGTTACTTCTTCCGAGAAGGGCCTGAACTCGTACATCCTTTGTGCTTACAACCTCTCCATAGCTAGGACCTTGTCTCTCCATACCTACCCCCCACTCTACTGTCAGGCTTAGAACCACGACAGCGGCGGAGTTTCATCTCGAAACGTTGCTTCTTATTTTTTTCTCTCCACGAAAGACTTCATATAGGAGAAGATGGTCATCGGAGAGCCACCAGGGGGGCCCACGAGGTAGGGGCGCGCCTAGGGGGGGCGCCCCCCGCCCTCATGGAAAGGGTGTGGGCCCCCTGGTCTTCATCTTTGGCGAGGATTTTTCATTATTTATTATAAGGTATTTCGTGGAGTTTCAGGACTTTTGGAGTTATGCAGAATAGGTCTCTAATATTTGCTCCTTTTCCAGCCTAGAATTCCAGCTGCCGGCATTCTCCCTCCTTATGTAAACCTTGTAAAATAAGAGAGAATAGCCATAAGTATTGTGACATAATGTGAAATAACAGCCCATAATGCAATAAATATCGATATAAAAGCATGATGCAAAATGGACGTATCACACGCAACCGCATCCGAAAAACATTCATACACAATGGCCACCTAAGCACACATGCGCGCGGCTGAAATCGCTCCCGCCTACTATTTGTGACACATAGGATTACCATCCTACCCCCGACCCGCAGTAGGTCCGAAATTTAAGAGGGGGGCAAAGTTTATACTTTCCACAAATTTCAAACAAGCGTGTCCCATCTTCTGTTCAAAAAAGCCAAAAACAAGTGCGTCCCAGACCGAAACATGGTTCCCCCCCACCCGTCTGATTCCCCATTCGTACTCCGTGGGCGCCAAAACTACCTCTCCACCAGCCATGAAACCCTGGCGTCCTCCATCCGCCAACCCATCCCACCCATCAACCGCCGCCCTCCTCCATCACGCCGGAGCCGATACCCCGACGTCGTCGTTCACCGCAACCTCAACCGCAATGCCCTCCACGGCTAGTAGTTGAAGCCGAGGCCGAGCCATCTGTACCCGAGCCAGTTCAACCACGCCATCCTACGCCTCACCGCTGCCGCTCCAACTTCGCCACCCTCCACCACACCGGAGCTGTTCCTGCTACGCCGTCCTTCGCCGCCTCGGATCTTCTTCCCCTCCGCTGACATACATCCACGGCAACACACTCAACAATTTGGCCATGGGTTCGTCCAAGCCTGCACCCTCCAGAACATCGGTTTCCCCGGTAAAAATAAGAAGATCGGCGCAACATGTGGAGGTGACCACACCGGCAACCGAAAAAGGTACTCATCTTCCCTTATTCGTGCAAATCTTACGTCTCTGCTTGCACGGTATTCATCCCACAGAAGATACTAGTTGACCGCTTCTTATTGATACTAGATGTTCCTAGTAACTCGCGATGCACAAGGTTTCTCCTCATATACTATTTCACCTTAGCTAGAGGTCCGTTGCCCCCCTGAATTTCAATTTTTGGCCAGTTGATTCCCAATTAACGGAAGCATTCCCCGGCGTAATAGGCGCTAGTATGCCTATTACCCCGGGGAAGCAACGCCTTGGTGTTTATCTTAGGGGAATGTGCGGCCTAGAGCTATTGGCGCCCGATCTAGAGGTCGGCTAGGATTAAAGGGATGGTCTGGGGCGCTGCCAAGCACAGCGGTGGTGTGAGGTCGATGGGAGGGCGGGGCGGCGGAGGAAGGGGTCTGGGCCGGGGTCGCTGGCGGTTCGAGAAAGATCGTCAACAGTGACTGGCGGGAGGTAGACGAAGGCCATCTGCCCGTTCCTTATAGATCGGACGATTCAATAAAAAAATCAACTGACCTATTTATTTTCAGTCAACTGTTATCTTAGATATGACCACATGTGGTGGTGTGCTGGAGGAGTACCTGCATTTCCTGTGCTCATATATTACAAAATCATACGGAGTAGAATGTAATTTTGTTTGCCATGCAATGTTGTAGAGCTATCATATGTCTCCTGTCATTTATTTTTCGACCACCTGCTATCTGCTACTTTTACAGTGCACTAGTTCTGCACACACTTCACCCTTACTCTCACTATTGTGTTTTTATGCAAGGGTATTTCAGACTCTGCTGCCATGAGAGAAGCCAAAAATAAAAGAGAGAAGTCGCTCCAGCTTTGTATGCGGGTGGGCAAGACACGTTACAACGCTATAAAGGGTGCAGTGTCAGCAGATGGAGACGGTAAACGTAGCTCTGGAGTTGATGACCTCGCTCGCAATGAACCACCATCCCAGGTGCTTGCTTTAACTTCGCGGTGTCATATGTGGTTGCATGTTCCATATGGTGTCTAGCTTGTATTCGAAAAGCCGAAGTCGCTAAGATAAGGAAAGATTTTTTTACATGAACCACCATCCCGTGAGCACCAGAATACAAATAGCTAGTCAGGGCACTGGCCGAGCCAGTGACAAGCCCAACAAAGATACGCATCACCTGGAAGCCAGCTAAAAAGTTTCGATGGTGGCGAAGCAGCCCGCCTCCCACCAGGCTCTCAGGTCCTAGATGATCATGCTCACCACTCCAGTCGGATGTCTAGCTTGTATTGCTTCCAATTTGGTTAAATTGCATCTTCTTAGCTTACACATTATACCTTTGAATATGAGATGCCTTTTTGTTTTTGGTACATACTAGTACATCTGTGTATTAACCATGTTCTTACATCAAACTAATGTTCATGTGTATCCCTCATCAATCACTTATGACGAGGCAGACAGGCAAGGGGACTACTCCTCATTTAAAGAATGCAGCGTCAGCCTCCCGACATGATTCTCAAGAAACAGAAATGCTAGATGTAGATAGTGAACGTAGATCTGTAGTTGATTACAGCATTTACCCTACACTAGCATCGCAGGTGCTTGCTCTAACCTGGTAGCGTGATATGTGGTTGCATGTTGCATATGGTGTCTAGATTGTAATTCTTCCAATCTGGTTAAACTGCATGTGCTAGTCTTCTTAGCTTATACATTATCACTACTAGGAAAAGGCTTATACATAGAAGTTTACCAGTAGCGTGTGTTTATGGCTCAACGCTACTAGTAGTTAGTAGTAGCGCTGGCTAGAAAGAGCGCTACTGGTATACGTTAGCAGCAACGCTTGTTATATAAACCCATGCTACTGCTAAGTGTAACACACGACAATATTTGATCAATAAATATTAGCAGCGCTTGTCGCCCAACCAGCGCTACTGTTAGTTCTGGATCTATAGCGCCTGTTGGTATAAACGCGCTACTGCTATTTTTTCTATCTATAAAATTTTACCAGTAGTGCGTTTTTTATCCCGTGCTATAGGTAGTGCACCACCAGCCGTAGATATTTTGCAAGCTGCCATAGCAGTAGCACGCATAGGACACCCGCGCTACTGCTATGCCCGCCACCCACCTACCACATTTCCCCTCCTTCCTCCCCTTTCTTCTTCCTCCCCCTTCCTTTCTCCCCCTTTCCTTGCACCTTGCTTGTTCCAATGCTCCCCCTCCACCACCCCTCCATTAGAGCCCTCTGAGGGAGTCCTGGATTAGGGGGTGTTCGGGTAGCCGAACTATACCTTCGAGCCGGACTCCTGGACTATGAAGATACAAGATTGAAGACTCCGTCCCATGTCCGGAAGGGACTTTCCTTGGCGTGGAAGGCAAGCTTGGCGATACGGATGTTCAGATCTCCTACCATTGTAACCGACTCTATGTAACCCTAAACTTCTCCGGTGTCTATATAAACCGGAGGGTTTTAGTCCGTAGGACAACATACACATCAACAATCATACCATATGCTAGCTTCTAGGGTTTAGCCTGTCTGATCTCGTGGTAGATCTACGCTTGTATTACCCATATCATCAATATTAATCAAGCAGGACATAGGGTTTTACCTCCATCGAGAGGGCCCGAACCTGGGTAAAACTTCGTGTCCCTTGCCTCCTATTACCATCCGGCCTAGATGCACAGTTCGGGACCCCCTACCCGAGATCCGCCGGTTTTGACACCGACATTGGTGCTTTCATTGAGAGTTCCTCTGTGCCGTCGCCGTCAGGCCTGATGGCTCCTACGATCATCAATGGCGATGCAGTCCAGGGTGAGACCTTCCTCCCCGGACAGATCTTCGTCTTTGGCGGCTTCGCACTGCGGGCCAATTCACTTGGCCATCTAGACCAGATCGAGAGCTATGCCCCTGGCCGTTAGGTCAGATTCGGAAATTTAAACTACACGGCTGACATCCGCGGGGACTTGATCTTCGACGGACTCGAACCACCGCCGAGCGCGCCGCACTGTCACGACGAGCATGATCTAGCTCTGCCGCCGAACAGTGCCCTGGAGGCCGCACCCGCATCGGCTCCGACCCTTAGTTCGGAGCCAACCGCGCCGATCGAGGATGGGCGGTTGGACGCCACCTCGGGGGCTGTGATCCCAACGGCGGTTGAGCCGAACACCAGCCCCGTACTCTGCGAGACTCGTGACTCCATGGAGCCGGATTCTTCTCCGAACTCCGAACCCTCCGCGCCCCTGCCGATCGAATCCGATTGGGCGCCGATCATGGAGTTCACGGCCGCGGACGTCTTTCAGCACTCGCCTTTCGGCGATATCCTGAAGTCACTGAAGTCTCTCTCTTTATCAGGAGAGCCCTGGCCGGACTACGGTCAGCAAGGTTGGGGTACGGACGATGAAGAAATTCAAAACCCACCCACCACCCACTTTGTAGCCACTGTCGACGACTTAACCGACATGCTCGACTTCGACTCCGAAGACATCGACGGTATGGACGCCGATGAAGGAGATGATGAAGAACCAGTGCCTACTAGGCCCTGGAAAGCCACCTCGTCATATGACATATACATGGTGGACACCCCCAAAGAGGGAGAGGGCGACGGAACAGCGGAGGATGACCCCTCCAAGAAACAGCCCAAGCGCCGGCGTCAGCGGCGCTGCTCAAAATCCCGCCAACACAAAAACGGCGATTCCAGCACGGGAGATAATAATACTCCGGAGAGTGCCGAAGAAAACCCCCTCCAGCAAGGATTAGTACAAGAGGATGGAGAAACCAGCCCTCATGAGAGAGCGGCAGACAACAAGGTCGAGGATGATAATTATATGCCTCCCTCCGAAGACGAGGCAAGCCTCGACGACGACGAATTCGTCGTGCCAGAGGATCCCGTCGAGCAAAAGTGTTTCCAACGCAGGCTTATGGCCACGACAAGAAGCCTCAAGAAAAAACAGCAACAGCTCCGAGCTGATCAAGATTTGCTGGTTGACAGATGGACCGAAGTCCTTGCGGCCGAAGAGCATAAACTCGAACGCCCCTCCAAGAGTTACCCAAAGCGCAGGTTGCTACCCCAATTAGAGGAGGAAGCACTTGATGCGGCCGAACGGCCACCTCGTGGCCGCGACAGAGAGGCCTCCCGGCCCTCCACTCAAGCCGCACCCCGTACCAAGGCACGGGAATATGCGCCGGACTTACGAGACATGCTGGAGGACAAGGCAAGGCAAACACGATCGATCTACGGATCGCGTGGGCACCCCACGGCTCGAGACGGTAACCGTCACGCCGGCCACAAATTCGGCAGGGCCGAACACAGTAGACAAAACTCATTGGAGCTACGTCATGATATCGCCCAGTACAGAGGCGCCGCACACCCACTGTGCTTTACAGACGAAATAATGGATCATCAAATCCCCGAGGGTTTCAAACCCGTAAACATCGAATCATATGATGGCACAACAGACCCTGCGGTATGGATCGAGGATTATCTCCTTCATATCCACATGGCCCGCGGCGACGATTTTCACGCCATCAAATACCTCCCACTCAAGCTTAAAGGACCAGCTCGGCATTGGCTCAACAGCTTGCCAACAGGATCAATCAGTTGTTGGGAGGACCTGGAAGCCGCATTCCTCGACAATTTCCAGGGCACTTATGTGCGACCCCCATACGCCGATGACCTAAGTCACGTAATTCAGCAGCCAGAGGAATCGGCCAGGCAATTCTGGACACGGTTCCTAACAAAGAAAAATCAAATAGTCGACTGTCCGGACGCTGAGGCCCTAGCAGCCTTCAAGCACAATATCCGTGACGAGTGGCTGGCCCGGCACCTTGGACAGGAAAAGCCGAAATCCATGGCAGCACTCACGACACTCATGACCCGCTTTTGCGCGGGAGAAGACAGCTGGCTTGCTCGCAGCAACAATATGACCAAGAACCCTGGTAGTTCGGACACCAGGGACATTAGTGGCAGGTCGCGTCGCAACAAGCAGAAGCGCCGCATTAACGGCGACAATGCTGAGGATACGGCAGTTAATGCCGGATTCAGAGGCTCTAAATCCGGTCAGCGGAAAAAGCCATTCAAAAGGAATCCTAGGGGCCCGTCCAGCTTGGACCGAATACTCGACCGCTTGTGCCAAATACATGGCACCCCCGAAAAGCCGGCCAATCACACCAACAGGGATTGTTGGGTGTTCAAGCAGGCAGGCAAGTTAAGCGCCGACAATGAAGACAAGGGGCTGCATAGCGATGACGACGAGGAGCCCCGGCCGCCGAACAACAATGGACAGAAGGGTTTCCCCCACAAGTGCGGACGGTGAACATGATATACGCCACCCATGTCCCAAAAAGGGAGCGGAAGCGCGCGTTAAGGGACATATACGCGGTAGAGCCAGTCGCCCCAAAGTTCAACCCATGGTCCTCCTGCCCGATCATCTTTGATCGAAGAGACCATCCCACTAGCATCCATCATGGCGGATTTGCCGCATTGGTTCTAGACCCAATTATTGACGGATTTCATCTCACTAGAGTCCTCATGGACGGCGGCAGCAGCCTGAACCTGCTTTACCAGGATACAGTGCGAAAAATGGGCATCGATCCCTCGAGGATTAAGCCCACCAAAACGACCTTTAAAGGCGTAATACCAGGTGTAGAGGCCAACTGTACAGGCTCAGTCACACTTGAAGTGGTCTTCGGATCTCTGGATAATTTCCGAAGCGAGGAATTGGTCTTCGACATAGTCCCATTCCTAAGTGGTTATCATGCACTGCTCGGACGAACCGCATTCGCCAAATTCAATGCGGTACCGCACTACGCATACCTTAAGCTCAAGATGCCAGGCCCTCGTGGAGTAATTACGGTCAATGGAAACACCGACTCCCTCCGAACGGAGGAGCACACAGCGGCCCTTGCAGCGGAAGTACAAAGCAGCCTCTCCAGGCAGTTCTCCAGTCCGGCCATTAAACGTCCGACCACCGTCAAGCGCGCCCGGAGTAACCTACAACAAGACCGCCTGGCACGTTCCGAGCAGGCGTAGCAATGCAGCCCCAACCCCAACCCTAGCAAAAAGGCGACGCCAGTACTTCACGTACATAATTACGCTCTAGAAATACCATGGGCATAGGGGGAGGGGCACCATCACAACACGCCCAAAACACGGCTTAAACCACACCAGGGGCTGCCAATTTTTTACTTTTCTCTTACTTCCAGGACTCTACTCTTCGGAAGGCCTGTTCGGCAGTTCAATTGCCGCACAAACGATGCAAGAACCAGGGAAGTAGACAAGCCATGCCGCATTACGGAAATCCCAGGTGGTCCCTATCACGAGCAGTATACCTGTTTCGCATACTATTCCGCAGCTTGCCCCTGGAGCAGACATGTTAAATAATCCAATTTTTCGTTTATCGCATTACCGGTATCGTTTTGCTTTGATCGCAGCTATTTGTTATAAACAATGCATAGCTTTTGTCTATTTTTTCACCATCTTTTTATAAGTAAATGTTCCTTAACGACATGTTGCACCCGTACAACTTGGTACGGCCAAAATACGCCAGGGGCTTTTTAGCACCCCTCAATATGGTGTGAGAAGTCCGAACACTTTCACAAGTGCGGCACCCCGAACTTATAGCATTATATGCATCGGCTCCGAATCATGTCTTGGGTCAATAGTTGGGTTTTCCCGGCTCCTATGTTTTGGTGCCTTACGTTCCGCTATATCGGCTAAGGTAGCACTAGGAGAACCACTGCGGTTGTGCCCCAGTTGAGCTGGGACGAGCACCTCAGTGGAGAAAGCTAAAACTGACTGTCATGATGAAGCGAGAGCTGGTCGCTGTTCGAGAGGTTTTTTCGAGTCCCTAAAGACTTCTGCCGCTTAGGGCGACGAGTCGGCTCTGTCCGGCCAAGGCGTGGATAGCGCCCCGAACTCGGTCTTCCGAATACTAGGGGCTTCGCCGAAATTTAAAATTATAGAATTCTATGGCTAAGTGAGAGTGTTCACGCATTATAGTCCGATTGCCTCGTTCGTCGGGCTGAGCGCCTCCCTCGACGGACCCAAACATGGGAAAAAGAGCGCCCAGATTTATCCCCGAACACCCCAGCACTAGTGGCAAGGGGGCAGAAGCCGACGACTCGCCATCTCTCAGTATTGATAAACAGCCGCACAGAAGGTAATATTTTAAATTCAAGCAGCATTGCTCAGCGCATATGAACAAGTTTTCAGCGCACAGGACACAAACGAGCGAGTTTTAATCAAAAATTACATCCCTAGTACATTCATCCGCCACAAGGCGGGCACCCTTCAGAACATCCTTATAGTAATTTTCGGGCTTGCGATGCTCCTTCCCCGCTGGCGGCCCGTCCTTCACAAGCTTCTCCGCATCCAGCCTGCCCCAGTGCACCTTAGCACGGGCAAAGGCCCTACGGGCACCTTCAATACAGACGGAGCGCTTGATGACTTCGAGCCTTGGACAGGCCTCCACCAGCCGCCGCACCAGCCCGAAATAGCTCCCAGGCAGAGCCTCTCCAAGCCACAGCCGAACTAGAAGGCCCTTCATGGCCTATTCGGCCGCCTTGTGGAGCTCGACCAGCTGCTTCAGCTGGTCGCTCAGGGGCACGGGGTGTCCGGCCTCAGCATACTGAGACCAGAACACCTTCTCCATCGAGCTGCCCTCCTCGGCTCGATAGAATGCGGCGGCATCGGATACACTCCGGGGAAGATCTGCAAATGCCCCTGGAGAGCTCCGGATTCGGGTAAGTATCAAGTAACTCACGTTTATGTGTTTACTTTGCATAAAGAATGCCTTACCCGCCGCTATTTTCTTCACCTCATCCAACTCTTGGAGGGTCTTCTGGGATTCGGCCTTGGCAGACTTGGCATTTTCAATAGCCGCCGCGAGCTCGGACGCTCACGCCTTCGAGTCAAGCTCCAAACTCTCATGTTTCTTCATGAGAACCTGGAGCTCTTGCCGCACCTTGCCAACCTCGGCCTCATACCTCTCCCGCTCGGTGCGCTCCGCGGCCGCACTCTTCTCGGCCTCGAGCAGCGCTTGCTTAAGGGTCGCCACCTCAGATGTGGCCCCTACAATAGCCATGTTAATCCTATCATTTCTTGCAATTGCACCTTTTTTATATACACATTCAACCAAGGTATTTCTTACCTTCCTTCTCCTCGAGCTGCTTCTTGGCACGCCCGAGCTCTTGCTCGGACTTCTCGAGGCTCTGCTTCAGTGTGTCCACTTCCGCAGTCAGTGCGGCGGACCCCAGCAGAGAAGCCTACATACGCATATTGACTCCTTTGTTAGACTCCTGCGAATTTTTGATCCTCTATTCGGCTTTTCTTCACGAACGCCCAACAGAGCATCAGGGGCTACTGTCTATGCGATAATATTATTTACACATTATTTACTTACCTCAAAGCCTGTCAAAAGGCTAGTACAAGCTTCAGTCAGTCCGCTCTTGGCGGACTGAACCTTCTGGACCACCGCACTCATAATAGTGCTGTGCTCCTCTTCGATGGAGGCGCCTTCGAGCACCTCCAACAGATTGTCCGGCGCTCCCGGTTGGACGGGGGTCACCGGCACGGTAGGCTTGCTCCTCTTGGAAGGAGGTCGCCCGCCGGACTCTGGAACCTTTGAAGATTACGGAGCGGTGTCCAGCCTTAAGCCGGACTTGGAGCCCTGGGGGGTTTCCTCCCCTTTACTCCTGGAGTCCGGGAGGTCGCCTTGCGGCGCCTCCAGGACCACCTCCTCCCTGCTTGGAACCTGTTGGGACAACACTTCGGTGTCGCCCGTAGGGAAGGGGGAGGAAGCCGTCAGAAGCGAGTCCACCTCCGACGAGTCCAGTGAGCCGCTCGACGACGTGTCGAGCCGGTCTTTGGGTGGGCTGCATAAACACATTCGACATAAGGGAAAGCTGTGCAATAGACAAATACTGTGAGTCACTCCGGTATCCGGATACTTATGATTTCGCCAGGGGCTTGGCCCTGGGCTGCCACTCCTCTTCGTCGTCGGCGGCGTCGGTGGAGCAGTCCGGAGGAAGGGTTTTCCCCTTCTTGGACCCTCCTGCCTCCTCACAGAGGGCAGCCTTCCTTTTCTTCTCTCCTCCAGCTAGAGGGGGAGAGGTCTCTTCTTCTTCCTCCTCGTCTTCATCAGAGGAAGGCGCTTCGAGACCGTCGGATGATGAATCCAACACCTCCTGGTGCCGGGCACTCTTTCGAGTCCCCGTGGCCCTTTTCGTGGCCTTCTTCTCCGGCACCACATAGGGCGCCGGAACGAGCAGCTTCACCAAGCGAGCGTCCGCTGGGCCTTCGGGCAGAGGAGCCGGACAGTTGATCTGTCCGGACGTCACCACCCAATCCTATCAAAGATAAGGGAACTGAGATCCCGCATAGAGTCAAACTATGAAAAACTAATACCCTATAAAAGGACAAAAACAGCTTACCGCATGAGCGTGATGCTGAGTACTGAATCCGCGATCCTCGGCAACGGATGCGGAAGCCTCGGCGCCCTTGAAAAGCATCCTCCAGGCATCTTCGTACATCGTGTCAAAGAGCATGTTCAGAGTTTGATGCTGCGCCGGGTCGAACTCCCACAGGTTGAAGGCCCGTCGTTGACACGGGAGGATCGGGCGGATGAGCATAACCTGGACTACGTTGACAAGCTTGAGCTTCTTGTCCACCAGGGTTTGGATGCATGTTTGGAGTCCGGTCAACTCCCCTTTTTTACCCCAAGACAGGCCTATCTCCTTCCAGGAGGTGAGCCGCGTAGGGGGGCCGGATCGAAACTCAGGGGGTGCGACCCATTCGGCCTCGCGCGGCTCGGTGACATAAAACCACCCTGATTGCCACCCCTTCAGGGTCTCCACAAAGGAGCCATCGAGCCACAGGACGTTGGCCATCTTGCCAACCATGGCACCGCCGCACTCCTCCTGGCTGCCGCGCACCACCTTTGGCTTGACGTTGAAAGTCTTAAGCCATAGGCCGAAATGGGGGCGGATGCGGAGGAACACCTCGCACACGACGATAAACGCCGAGATGTTGAGGACGAAGTTTGGGGCCAGATCATGGAAATCCAGGCCGTAGTAGAATATGAGCCCCAGGACAAATGGATGCAGAGGGAAGCCCAGTCCGCGGAGGAAATGGGGGAGGAATACCACCCTCTCATGGGGCCTAGGAGTGGGGATGAGCTGCCCCTTTTCGGGAAGCCGGTGTGCGATGTCGCTAGCCAGATATCCGGCCTTCCTCAGCTTTTTGATGTGTCCCTCCGTGACGGAGGAGACCATCCACTTGCCTCCCGCTCCGGACATGACTGGAGAAGGTTGAGGTGGTAGTGCGGACTTGGTCGCTGGAGCTCGAGTGCGCAAGAATGGATAGGCAAAGGAGGAAGAAGGCGTGGGTGAAAGGGTGGATCCTTATCCCCTTATATGGGTGGACGCAACTACATGTCCCCACCAGCCTGGTAAAACTCGCTTATCTCCAAGGGCCGTAATCAAAGGCACGGTTGGGTTACCCACACCCGTATTGATGAGAATCCCGGAATAAAGGGACACGATCTTTGCTTTGACAAGACGTGCCAAGGAAACCGCCTCGCATAACGTGCTGAGGTGTGATAATGAAACGATTCGGATAAAGGCTTGGTCGTGGTGTGTCGCGCTACGGAATACGTCAGCAGATTAGATTTGTGTAGATATTATTCTCTCTATGGCAATATGTGGAAACTTATTTTGCAGAGCCAGACACTATCTTTGTGTTCAAAATCTTCTATGAAGTACTTGGAGGAGGAACCCGCCTTGCAATTCCGAAGATAATCTGCGCGCCGGACTCGTTGACATTGAAGCCTGGTTCAGGGGCTACTGAGGGAGTCTTGGATTAGGGGGTGTTCGGATAGCCGAACTATACCTTCAGCCGGACTCCTGGACTATGAAGATACAAGATTGAAGACTCCGTCCCGTGTCCGGAAGGGACTTTCCTTGGCGTGGAAGGCAAGCTTGGCGATACGGATGTTCAGATCTCCTACCATTGTAACCGACTCTATGTAAGCCTAACCCTCTTCGGTTTCTATATAAACCGGAGGGTTTTAGTCCGTAGGACAACATACACATCAACAGTCATACCATAGGCTAGCTTCTAGGGTTTAGCCTCTCTGATCTCGTGGTAGATCTACTCTTGTATTACCCATATCATCAATATTAATCAAGCAGGACGTAGGGTTTTACCTCCATCGAGAGGGCCCGAACCTGGGTAAAATTTCGTGTCCCTTGCCTCCTGTTACCATCCGGCCTAGACGCACAGTTCGGGACCCCCTACCCGAGATCCGCCGGTTTTGACACTAACACCCTCCCTTCCCCTCTTCTTTGCGCTTCCATCACCCCCCTCTTCTTTGCCCCTCCACCACACCCCTCCATTAGAGCCCCTCCCTCCCCCTATTTTTTGCCCTCCACCACCACCCCCTCCATTAGTGCCCTCCCCCCCTCTTCTTTTCCCTCCACCACACCCTTCCATTAATGCCTTCCCTCTTCTCCTCTCCCTCTCCTCCCACTCTCTCCCTAGCTAGCTAGCTAGCTAGTTAGAGCTATATATCTATAGAGCTACTAGGTAATTAAGAAGAAAGGTGCTCGAATCCCTCTCGACACATAGGTGAGCAAAAAAAGTGTTTGTGTGGATAGGACCGAAACTATATATATATGGGCGATATGAGAATATACCGAATTGTGTGTGGCATAATTTGGGTTGCCTACATTGTGTATTTGATGAAATAATGTGGGTGACATGAGTTGCCTATGTTTTGCCGAATTGTCGATTCCATTCCGTTTTGGCGAATTTCGGGTAAACTCAATATGTCCTATGTTTAGGGAAGGTCATGCCAAATTTTTGTATGAATTTGATCCATGCATGCATATATACGTGGTTATAATATTTGCTCCGCCCTCAGGTGATCATGAAGGTAAATGGAAGGAAGGTGGAAAGATACTGTGTCACATCCCTAGCTTCTGGTGCTGCCTGGTGTTTGCATCATGTCTAAATTTCTGAAACTTGAACTGAGGAAATTTGGAAGCCTCAAAAATTTAAATAAAAGAGGGGCAAAGAACCCTGGAAAATGCATTCAATGTTTCCAAAATGGCCTTAACTAATGTTGGCTATATTTTGGCAAGGGTTTTACACCAAACCAAAAATAATGAACATTTTTGAGGAATATTTTGAGCATTGAATTTAAATCATATTCTATTTGAATTTGGAATTATATTCATAATATATAATGAATATATTTTCAAATACCCCTGAAATATTTTATGAGCTTTGGAAAAGTCCATCTAGCAAAATAAAAATATTTAGAGGAGTTTTTGGCATTGTTTGAATTATTTTAAATTCAAAACAGTGGCAAAAGATTAAAAAAAATAAAACAGAATAGAAATATAAAACAGAGCAGAACTTACCTGGACTTACCTGGCTCAGCTCCTCCAGCGGCCCAGCCCAGCCCATCTACCTCGCCGCTCGTCGTCTTCCTCTGCCAGTAGGCAGAGGCGAGGCGTGGCGCGCGCCCGAGAGCCCCGGCCACCTCCTGCTTCGCGCTGGAGGCCGCCCTTCGTCCTAATCCGCGCCACGGAGACGCCCAGCACCTTCCCCCTCACTCCCCCAAACCCTCTGGTGCCTCTCCCCTCTCCCACCGAGCTCATTCCCCTCCTCTGCTCTTCCTCCCTCTCATCACCGAACGCGCCTGCCGCCGCCGACTTGCACCACCATGGCCATGGCCCCTCCCTCGTCCCCTTGAGCAGCCCAGGAGCTCCGCCTTGACCCCCTCTTCCTCCCCACCAAGCCAAGCCCCTCAGGAAGCTCTGCATCGCCTCCACGCCGTCGTCTTCATCCTCGACCGCCATCGATGGTCACCGCCGATTCGCCGTCACTCGTGCGCCCCCGAGCTCGTCGATGACCCCACCCGATGCGCTGTGAGATCCTCCGTCTTTTCCCCTCCTCCCCGAGCTCGTTCCTATCCTCTAGCTATGCCAGCCGCCGTACCCGAGCGCCGCCGTCCGCCATGGTCGTTGCTCTCGCAGCCACCGTGCGTCTCCGCTCGATCTTGAGCCTTCGGCGTGCTCCTGGAGCAACGGCGAGTCCAACGGAACCCCTAACTAGCTCCCCCATGCACTGGAACCACGCGGCCGCCCTCGCCCGAACTCCGGCGACCGCCACGACCTCGCTTCCGGCGAACTCCGTCCACCCCCGCACCTCCCGTTGGTTCCCCTAGATGCGCGCAGGCACGGGCTATCTTCTGGTGCCCCTGGCGCGTCGATCCGTCGTCTCTGGCGCAACTCCGGCGAGGTCTCGCCATCGCCGTGGTCGCCGGCGTCACTAGCCGACGTGGCCGCGTGATTAGCGCTAATCACGGCCAGCTAACCCTCCCCAGAGCCACTGACACATGGGCCCCACGCCCTTATTTAATCTTTATTATTTTCTGTTAAGTGTTAACCTAACCACCGTGGGCCCACACGTCAGCTTTGACCGTGCTGACGTGTCTGTTGACCCGGCCCCACCTATCATTGGCACTATCCAGCCCCAGTCACTGACCAGTGGACCCCACTGGTCAGGTTTGACCTGGACCCGCCTAGTTGACCTGCTGACATCAGCATGACCTAGTGCTGACGCAATAAATCATTTTCTGGATTTATTTTAATTCAGGAAATTCCAGAAAATTGTATAAACATCTAAAATTCATAGAAATTCAACCGTAACTCCAAATTAAATAAATTATATATGAAAAATTATCAGAAAAATTCAAGGAATCCATCTGTACCATTTTCATGCATGTTTGAACAATGTTGGTCCTCTGTTTTGGACAAAACAAATAAAGGGCATTTAAATAATCATATATGGAGTTGGAATTTGAATCATGTATTCAAACCAACTTCATTTAAATCATAGCCAAGTGCATTAGCCCAAAACACATTCATATTGCCATGTCATAGCATGCATCATATTGTGCATTGCATTGATCGTGTTTCTTCTGTGTTTGCCGGTGTTGTTTCCCCTCGGTAGACGCTGTACCGATGATGTGATCGTTGACACTAATGAAGACTCAATGCTATCTTCAGAAGTGCCAGGCAAGCAAAACCCCCTTGTTCATTCTGATAAAATCCCACTCTCTCGCTCCTGCTCTCTATTACTGCATTAGGACAACAACGATTCAACTGTTACCTGCTGCGGTAGCTGAACCCCTTTATCCTTTGCATGACCTGTCATTGCCACAGTAAATAGATGAAACCCACTAGCATGAGTAGGAGTTGTTTGAGCCCTGTTGTGCCTACTCATTCATGCTTGTTTGTCATGCCTGCTACTGCTTAGAGTTGAGTCAGGTCTGATTCATCGGGGATGAATCAGAGGCGTGTGAACATGTCCTACTGTGTGTGAGCTAAGTGTGTGAACACGATTTGGTAAAGGTAGCGGTGAGAGGCCATGTAGGAGTACATGGTGGGTTGTCTCATTGCAGCCGTCCTCAGGAACTGAGTTCTGTGTTTGTGATCCATGACCAGCTACTACCACACATTGGAATGCTTAAGTGCCCCTCTCGACTTATTAATCAACTTGATCTCTGTCCAGGAGTTGCAACTAGTTTCTGGTGTTTGTAGGTAGTGTTAGTAGTCTACCAAGTGGCACCCGGTACAGGTGGGCTTGGGACAGACTAGGCACAGTGGCCCGGTGTACCAAGTAGCACCCGGATGGTGGGCTTGGGAACCCTGCTCACATCGTTTGGGGCCGTGAGCGACACCCCGGCCGGATCTCCTTGCGGATGGAACCCGAATAGGCGATAAACCTGGACTAGAGACTTGTTCGGTTAGTCAGGTCGTGGCCGACTCCCTCGCCCGGCTTCCGCTTGAAGGTTGCCGAGGTACATGACGTGTACAGGGCGGTAAGTGGCGAGAGCGTGTGTGAAGAAGTACACCCCTGCAGGGTTATCATTATCTATTCGAATAGCCGGATTCCTCGGATATGGAAACTTGGACCCCTTGCATAGTTCATAGACAAGTGAAAGTGGATACTCTAAAATACGCAAGATAAGCGTGAGTGCTATGGATGGCGTTCTCGTAGGGAGACGGGAGCGGATCCATAGTGGTGTATTGATATGGTGAATATGTGGACTCGTGTGCGCCACCTCAAAAGAGTTACTTGCAGTCGTAGTTCAGGATAGCCACCGAGTCAAAGCTGGCTTGCTGCAGTTAAACCCCACCACCCCTTTGTTGATAATGATGCATATGTAGTTAGATCTGATGTAAGTCTTGCTGGGTACATTTTTACTCACGTTGCTTAATTTATGTTTTTGCAGAGAGACTTCAGTCTCACTAGTAGTTCCACGTGGACTTCGACGTTTAGCTTGTTACCTCAGCTACGATCTTGTGCCCTCGGCAGATCTGGTAGATAGTCAGGCTTCTTAGCCTTTTTCATTTATAGATGTCTGTACTCAGACATGTTAAGCTTCCGCTTGTGCTTTGACTTGTATGCTCTGATTGTTGGGTCATGAGACCCATGATTGTAATATCTCGCTCCTCGGAGCCTATTGAATAAACTACTTGAGTCGTAGAGTCATTTTGTGATGCCATGTTGTATTTGCACATATCGAGCATATTGTGTGTATGTTATTGAAATGCTTGGTATGTGTGGGATCTGACTATCTAGTTGTTTATCCTTAGTAGCCTCTCTTACCGGGAAATGTCTCCTAGTGTTTCCACTGAGCCATGGTAGCTTGCTACTGCTCCGGAACACTTAGGCTGGCCGGCATGTGTCCTTCTTTGTTCATGTGTCTGTCCCTTCGGGGAAATGTCACGCGATGAATACCGGAGTCCTGTTAGCCCGCTACAGCCCGGTTCACCGGAGTCCTGCTAGCCCAGTGCTACAGCCTGGATTCACTCGCTGATGACCGACACGTTCGATGTTGGGTCATGGATGCCTGTCCCTGTAAGTTTGTGCCACTTTGGGTTTACGACTAGCCATGTCAGCCCGGGCTCCTTATCATATGGATGCTAGCGACACGGTCATATACGTGTGCCAAAAGGCGCAAACGGACCCGGGTAAAGGTAAGGCGACACCCGTGGGAATACCGTGCGTGAGGCCGCAAAGTGATATGAGGTGTTACATGCTAGATCGATGTGGCATTGAGTCGGGGTCCTGACAGCGTTGGTATCAGAGCTTGACTGCCTGTAGGATTACCAAGCCAAACTGGTCGAAGTTGAGTCTAGAAATTCTTTAGTTATATAAGGGAATTGATTGTGGGATGGAACGTAAGGCTCCTTTTACTCCTTATACCTTATGCCCTTCTGATCTGAGTCATCCTCTTCTCTTCTACGGGGACTAAGAGCTAGGCTTTCTTTCTTTCTATCAGGATCACGTGTTACTAATCCGTAGACTTATAGATTGTTGGATTTAAGTCTCAGTTCAGTTCCTACTATTCTGTATGTTAACTGTTGATCTCCAAACCTTGATATTGTGCTTCTGAGTGGTTATGCCACCCTTTTGTGAATGTCTCAAATCTTTTCTGAGCATTTACAGCCGTTATGCTGTCCGAGTCATCCCAGGTTTCTAAATATTCTGATGCATTTGCAAAATCCTTTCCCTCTGGTTTCGATGTTCCTTTATGCCAGCTCAATCACACTAATTGTTGAGTTGAGGTATTCTATTGCATTGACATTTATGTTGGAGTTATTATTATGACCCTAGGTGTCTCAGGGGATTATCTAGTGGTCTAGCCATGATTTGTGTCCCTAGTGTGATGATTCTGGCCTTTATTCTCGAAAGCATTCCGTGATGCTACTTAGTAGTAGGTATTCTACCCCCTTGGGTTTTGAACCCGAGATTCACCCTACTTACCTCATGTTGATAGTAATTGCTAGCTCCCTTAGGTTATTAGTAACCTTGCGATAGTCCTCGAAGTCCGTGGTATCTTCTTCTTCCAAATACCATGAACTACTTATGGCAGAAGTTCCTCGTTGAACTGAACGATCACAACCAGAGTGCTCTTGATGAGTTCTCCATTATATATTGTGGCTCTGCCAGTCCTACCTCTCTGCATGGCTTATCCGGAAGAAACATGTTGAACTTGGTTCGACATACTAATCTATGCATCCACAACTCAGAAAGTTATATGTTCCTTTGAGTTGTCCCGCTCTAGTTGTCTTCTGAACCTCGTCTACCAATTGATAGTCAAGAGTATATGTGCATTCATTCATCGATGCTTTTTAATCTTGTGGACCGTTAAGCCATTCTATCTAGGATGACTAGGAGAAACAAACTCCAGTACCTCATCCATATTCAGGATTGGGTCAAAGCAGTTGTACTCCGCAAATCAAAATGCCAACCCAGCTTTTGATTCTGTTCTACCCTGAAGTATTACCGTCTTTATGTCAAGAAAGTCATAGGAATTACACATCATCCGATGAACTCTTGATACAGTGATACTTCTCGCCATCGATATTCATTCCTTGGTTCCCGTGTTATTATAACCGGAACGCCGACAAGTGAATCGTGATGTGTGAAATCTATACTCCTAGCAACTCTGTTGTTTGGTAGTAAAAGGGCAATAATTTCATTCTTAGCGTGTTGGTTCTTGAATCATCATTCTAAGATAGATTGTTCTACCTAGTCCTTATTTCCTGGTGCACTCTTTGATTGATGAGTTAGGATTTTGTCAAGTCCTCGCTCATTTGATCATATCATCTTGCCCTGAAAAGAAAGATTGCTCTCGAGCTTAGTAACATACCGGTGGTTCGTGATTTTCTGAATATCTTCTCGGAAGTATTACCAGGTTGTCCCCTGACTGTTATGTTGAGCTCATGATCAAGTTGGTTTCTTGTGAATCACCCTCTCTCCAAGAATCGGTGTTAGATATCCCTGAGCTAGTTGGTTAAGCTAGACAACAACTTGGAGAGTTGGAAGATAAAAGCTTGCCTGACTTAGTTTTCCAAAAGGGATAATCTTGTGTTTGTGTGAGTTGAAGAAAGATGATATCTTCAACGATTGGTCCCTGTGATCAGTTATTGGACCTATTGCCTTATAAAAACTTTGATTTGAGTATGGGTTATCGTCAAATCAAATCAGAACCAACGATGTTCGTAATGTTGTCTTACTCGTGGATTTTCCTCGAGCATACACCCTTACATCTTTTGGTCTGACCAATGCTATCACCTTGTTCACCAAGTCGTGGAATTCCATCTTCATGGAAATCTCGATGATTTGTTGTTGAGCCCATCAACATCATTTTATCTTCTCCAAGATCTTGTTGGACAATAAGTTAGTGTTGGAAACTTTGTAAACAATGCCTTCGAGTTCCGTCTCTGAGGTATATGTTTGGATGAAAGAAGTGACTTCCTTTGATTCACGTGCATTTGATGTAAGTTGCCGCCGTGAATTCGAGAAAGCATGTTTTTACTTCCTCTGGAACCATCCCAAGTTAGTTATGCACGTGCGAAGTATTCTATGGTTTGATAGACTGATCATCTTCATTCCATATGTGTATCCTAGCACACCAAGCCACTGATTGAATTGTTCAAGGAGAAGAAGTTTCCTTATAAGAGCTAATCATATGACTTATGTAAGGACTTCGTTAACCGCAATGATGGTTTCCCACCCTGAACTCGGTAGTGTTTTATTATAAGACTACTATGTGGTCATGCTTGTCTGGGACAGCGTGTTCACATGTGTGTAGCAGAACCAGCTCATGTTTTGGAGCTTGCTATCGTAGTTCATTTCCCGAGAATCTCGCAACGTCATCTCGTCGATTTGTGTTGCAAACTTTCATTTTTCTTCCTAGACTCGATGAGTCTGGAATATCCTGACACCAACCAGATCTGAATCTCAGGCAGATATGATGGTTGGAACATTTCCCAAGAACTATAATATTGGTCCCTCGATAACCGGTAAAGTGGATGTCGTGGCCAACACACCCAGCCGGAAGACCTGTTATTATAGTATCTTGATTGAGGAAGTTGGCCACCTCCCCATAAGGATTTCGTAGGATTTACCTTCCTAGTTGTCCTTATGGATTTCTGTGTTCCCGAAGTCCGACCTTTTACTTGATGTTCTAGATATCAAACCATATCTATGAATGGGTTACGCTAGCACATCAAGGAGAACATTAGAAGCGGAGTGCTAAATGTCTCTCGGTCGATCATCCAGATTTTGTCCCTTGGCCTCGCTAAGGTGAAATCTGAGAAGGTGTATCTTCCTTTGCATCTGCATCCTCCATCACCATTCATCATGGTAGTAAGTTGTGTTACCGGACCCTTGACACGGATATTGGTAAAATCTTGATGATTATGGAAATGCTCAAGTTCTTGAGAGCACGCGCAAGTGCTAGGTTTGATCGTCGACATTAACTGTATAGTGCTCTCAGTTTCCTCGGCAATGCTATGACCTTTTCAAACAGTGAATTCACTCTCTATTGTTGGATTCTTCTCTAGTTACCAGAATCATTCCCAGCATTTGCATTTTATTCCCAGCTTGCACCGCCAATGTGCCATCCTACCATGGGTCTCTTCCATTTCCGGTGGTAAGCAAATTCATCCATTACGTTGTCTTCAACAAGGTAATCCACATCATCCAAGTCTGGGTATGCCATTCCACCGACCCCCTCCAAACGATCGCTCGAGAATTGCCTTAGGCTGGTTTAAAGAGCTTCAATGATCTCGGAATCAAAGGTAATTCTTTTTGCCACTTAAGGGGATATATCTATGAGTCACCATCCCTGGGGTGCCTCGTTGTCGTATCATGGCAATTCAACTCCTCGCTACGTTGACAACCGATCACCACATTCTTAAGTCTGGAATTGTTGTCTACCTAGTGAACCTTTGTCATCTGCTTCACTCCATTCCTATGGATGTGTGCTTCGTCTCTCAGCTCGAGAGAGGTTGCTATGTCTCATTCCGTGAGTTAATCCTGAGTTGTTCGATCTTCGAGAAGATCGACCCTTCTAGAGTCTCCTTCTTCTCTCCATGTCATGTTGGCAGGATTTCTCAGAGCAAGACTTCGAGACAATGATGGTGAACGAATCAACGTTCAATTGAAGTGCAACCTGGATCATGAAGATTGTGCTAGTTTACGTTCCCCCTTCATCTTACCCTACGCTTGAATCTCGAGACGAGATTCTTGTTTAGTGGGGGTGAGTTGTCACATCCCTAGCTTCTGGTGCTGCCTGGTGTTTGCATCATGTCTAAATTTCTGAAACTTGAACTGAGGAAATTTGGAAGCCTCAAAAATTTAAATAAAAGAGGGGCAAAGAACCCTGGAAAATGCATTCAATGTTTCCAAAATGGCCTTAACTAATGTTGGTTATCTTTTGGCAAGGGTTTTACACCAAACCAAAAATAATGAACATTTTTGAGGAATATTTTGAGCATTGAATTTAAATCATATTCTATTTGAATTTGGAATTATATTCATAATATATAATGAATATATTTTCAAATACCTCTGAAATATTTTATGAGCTTTGGAAAAGTCCATCTAGCAAAATAAAAATATTCAGAGGAGTTTTTGGCATTGTTTGAATTATTTTAAATTCAAAACAGTGGCAAAAGATTAAAAAAAACAGAACAGAAATATAAAACAGAGCAGAACTTACCTGGACTTACCTGGCTCAGCTCCTCCAGCGGCCCAGCCCAGCCCATCTACCTCGCCGCTCGTCGTCTTCCTCTGCCAGTAGGCAGAGGCGAGGCGTGGCGCGCGCCCGAGAGCCCCGGCCACCTCCTGCTTCGTGCTGGAGGCCGCCCTTCGTCCTAATCCGCGCCACGGAGACGCCCAACACCTTCCCCCTCACTCCCCCAAACCCTCTGGTGCCTCTCCCCTCTCCCACCGAGCTCATTCCCCTCCTCTGCTCTTCCTCCCTCTCATCACCGAACGCGTCTGCCGCCGCCGACTTGCACCACCGCGGCCATGGCCCCTCCCTCGTCCCCTTGAGCAGCCCAGGAGCTCCGCCTCGACCCCCTCTTCCTCCCCACCAAGCCAAGCCCCTCAGGAAGCTCTGCATCGCCTCCACGCCATCGTCTTCATCCTCGACCGCCATCGATGGTCGCCGCCGATTCGCCGTCACTCGTGCACCCCCGAGCTCGTCGATGACCCCACCCGATGCGCTGTGAGATCCTCCGTCTTTTCCCCTCCTCCCCGAGCTCGTTCCTATCCTCTAGCTATGCCAGCCGCCGTACCCGAGCGCCGCCGTCCGCCATGGTCGTTGCTCTCGCAGCCACCGTGCGTCTCCGCTCGATCTTGAGCCTTCGGCGTGCTCCTGGAGCAACGGCGAGTCCAACGGAACCCCTAACTAGCTCCCTCATGCACTGGAACCACGCGGCCGCCCTCGCCCGAACTCCGGCGACCGCCACGACCTCGCTTCCGGCGAACTCCGTCCACCCCCGCACCTCCCGTTGGTTCCCCTAGATGCGCGCAGGCACGGGCTATCTTCTGGTGCCCCTGGCGCGTCGATCCGTCGTCTCTGGCGCAACTCCGGCGAGGTCTCGCCGTCGCCGTGGTCGCCGGCGTTACTAGCCGACGTGGCCGCGTGATTAGCGCTAATCACGGCCAGCTAACCCTCCCCAGAGCCACTGACGTATGGGCCCCATGCCCTTATTTAATCTTTATTATTTTCTGTTAAGTGTTAACCTAACCACCGTGGGCCCACACGTCAGCTTTGACCGTGCTGACGTGTCTGTTGACCCGGCCCCACCTGTCATTGGCACTATCCAGCCCCAGTCACTGACCAGTGGACCCCACTGGTCAGGTTTGACCTGGACCCGCCTAGTTGACCTGCTGACATCAGCATGACCTAGTGCTGACGCAATAAATCATTTTCTGGATTTATTTTAATTCAGGAAATTCCAGAAAATTGTATAAACTTCTAAAATTCATAGAAATTCAACCGTAACTCCAAATTAAATAAATTATATATGAAAAATTATCAGAAAAATTCAAGGAATCCATCTGTACAATTTTCATGCATGTTTGAACAATGTTTGTCCTCTGTTTGGACAAAACAAATAAAGGGCATTTAAATAATCATATATGGAGTTGGAATTTGAATCATGTATTCAAACCAACTTCATTTAAATCATAGCCAAGTGCATTAGCCCAAAACACATTCATATTGCCATGTCATAGCATGCATCATATTGTGCATTGCATTGATCGTGTTTCTTCTGTGTTTGCCGGTGTTGTTTCCCCTCGGTAGACGTTGTACCGATGATGTGATCGTTGACACTGATGAAGACTCAATGCTATCTTCAGAAGTGCCAGGCAAGCAAAACCCCCTTGTTCATTCCGATAAAATCCCACTCTCTCGCTCCTGCTCTCTTTTACTGCATTAGGACAACAACGATTCAACTGTTACTTGCTGCGGTAGCTGAACCCCTTTATCCTTTGCATGACCTGTCATTGCCACAGTAAATAGATGAAACCCACTAGCATGAGTAGGAGTTGTTTGAGCCCTGTTGTGCCTACTCATTCATGCTTGTTTGTCATGCCTGCTACTGCTTAGAGTTGAGTCAGGTCTGATTCATCGGGGATGAATCAGAGGCGTGTGAACATGTCCTACTGTGTGTGAGCTAAGTGTGTGAACACGATTTGGTAAAGGTAGCGGTGAGAGGCCATGTAGGAGTACATGGTGGGTTGTCTCATTGCAGCCGTCCTCAGGAACTGAGTTCTGTGTTTGTGATCCATGACCAGCTACTACCACACATTGGAATGCTTAAGTGCCCCTCTCGACTTATTAATCAACTTGATCTCTGTCCAGGAGTTGCAACTAGTTTCTGGTGTTTGTAGGTAGTGTTAGTAGTCTACCAAGTGGCACCCGGTACAGGTGGGCTTGGGACAGACTAGGCACAGTGGCACGGTGTACCAAGTGGCACCCGGATGGTGGGCTTGGGAACCCTGCTCACATCGTTTGGGGCCGTGAGCGACACCCCGGCCGGATCTCCTTGCGGATGGAACCCGAATAGGCGATAAACCTGGACTAGAGACTTGTTCGGTTAGTCAGGTCGTGGCCGACTCCCTCGCCCGGCTTCCGCTTGAAGGTTGCCGAGGTACATGACGTGTACAGGGCGGTAAGTGGCGAGAGCGTGTGTGAAGAAGTACACCCCTGCAGGGTTATCATTATCTATTCGAATAGCCGGATTCCTCGGATATGGAAACTTGGACCCCTTGCATAGTTCATAGACAAGTGAAAGTGGACACTCTAAAATACGCAAGATAAGCGTGAGTGCTATGGATGGCGTTCTCGTAGGGAGACGGGAGCGGATCCATAGTGGTGTATTGATATGGTGAATATGTGGACTCGTGTGCGCCACCTCAAAAGAGTACTTGCAGTCGTAGTTCAGGATAGCCACCGAGTCAAAGCTGGCTTGCTGCAGTTAAACTCCACCACCCCCTTTGTTGATAATGATGCATATGTAGTTAGATCTGATGTAAGTCTTGCTGGGTACATTTGTACTCACGTTGCTTAATTTATGTTTTTGCAGAGAGACTTCAGTCTCACTAGTAGTTCCACGTGGACTTCGACGTTTAGCTTGTTACCTCAGCTACGATCTTGTGCCCTCGGCAGGATCTGGTAGATAGTCAGGCTTCTTAGCCTTTTTCATTTATAGATGTCTGTACTCAGACATGTTAAGCTTCCGTTTGTGTTTTGACTTGTATGCCCTGAGTGTTGGGTCATGAGACCCATGATTGTAATATCTCGCTCCTCGGAGCCTATTGAATAAACTACTTGAGTCGTAGAGTCATTTTGTGATGCCATGTTGTATTTGCACATATCGAGCATATTGTGTGTATGTTATTGAAATGCTTGGTATGTGTGGGATCTGACTATCTAGTTGTTTATCCTTAGTAGCCTCTCTTACCGGGAAATGTCTCCTAGTGTTTCCACTGAGCCATGGTAGCTTGCTACTGCTCCGGAACACTTAGGCTGGCCGGCATGTGTCCTTCTTCGTTCCTGTGTCTGTCCCTTCGGGGAAATGTCACGCGATGAATACCGGAGTCCTGTTAGCTCGCTACAGCCCGGTTCACCGGAGTCCTGCTAGCCCAGTGCTACAGCCTGGATTCACTCGCTGATGACCGACACGTTCGATGCTGGGTCATGGATGCCTGTCCCTGTAAGTTTGTGCCACTTTGGGTTTACGACTAGCCATGTCAGCCCGGGCTCCTTATCATATGGATGCTAGCGACACTGTCATATACGTGTGCCAAAAGGCGCAAACGGTCCCGGGTAAAGGTAAGGCGACACCCGTGGGAATACCGTGCGTGAGGCCGCAAAGTGATATGAGGTGTTACATGCTAGATCGATGTGGCATTGAGTCGGGGTCCTGACATACTGGCAATTCGCTATGGATGACATGTATGAAAAAAGACTGAAGGATGTTTTATGTTCGTGTCGAAAATGCAAAGGAAGAGTCAGGCTCGACCCATTTAAGGGTGGTAAATTCAAGGCGCACCTGCTCATGCATGGTTTCATGCATGGCCATACTCGGTGGATAAGTGAAGATGATGATGATGATGAGGAGGAGGAGGAGGACGTCGACGGGGCAGGAAATAACTACATGGGGCCACCAGACGAAGAGATGACCGATTATGTGCCCGAAGAGGAAGACGGCCTCGGAAATGTCGATGGTGAAGAGGCAGTTCAAGGCGAAGAAGATACGGACATGCCACCGTCTTCGTCGCTACTAAGTTCAGCCATGTGGGACCCGCATGTTCGAGACCTGCTTCGCAAGAAGACGACTAGCGACAGAGCTGCTTCTAGAGAGGAGGCCAAACTGGCGCAACTGGAGGTAGACTCGATGACTCCTTTGTATGATGGTTGCAATAATCCTGAGGTGACCCGCTTGAGTTTCACACTAGAACTTCTAAAGATGAAGGAAAAAAACAAATGGACAGATACAAGCCTGGATGAGCTTCTGAAGTACCTAAAGAAGGTTCTTCCCGCGGGAAGCCTGTGTACTACTAGTGTCGAGGAGGCAAAGAAAATCGTGTGCCCTCTTGATCTGCCACATATTAGATATCACACATGCATCAATGATTGCATCATATATCGGAATGAGCACGCGGAAAAAACCATCTATCCAAAGTGCAATGCTTCACGATATAAAAAGGCCGGAAAGAAAGCTCAAAAGTAAGCTGTATGGTACTTTCCGATCACTCCACGTCTACAGCGGTATTTCGTAGATCCTAAGGAAGCAAAGCTTATGCGCTGGCACGCGGAGAGGGTGAAGCCAGATGACGGAGGTGAGCCGAAGCTAAGACACCTCGTAGATGCTAGCCAGTGGAGAGCATTAAATGCTTAATTTGATTTTTTCGCAAATGATCCAAGGAACATCGTGCTTGGCACTAGTAGTGATGGCATGAATCCATTTGGCAACCAGAACACCAATCATAGCACATGGCCCGTGTTTGTATGGATGTACAACCTCCCCCCTGGTTGTGCATGAAGGAAAAATACATACACATGGCTATGCTTATTCAAGGGCCGAGACAACCGGGAAATGATATAAATCTGTATCTTGGGTTACTGAAAGAGGAGTTACAGACCTTATGGACAGCGCTGGCCAAGACAAGGGATGCAAGCAAAGGAGAGTATTTCTACATGAGAGCCGCGCTGATCACGATGGTGCAGGACTATCTCGGTTACGGCTATCTCTCCGGCCAGGTGTGCCACGGATATTGCGGATGCACGAGGTGCAGGGATGATACAACTTCTCTGCAGCTATCGAAAGATGGCGGGTCTTCGAAAATCATGTACATGGGGCATCGAAGATTGCTCGAGAAGGATGACCCATGGAGAAAGCGTGAAGATCTATTCAATGGTAAGGCTGAGCATCGAGGTCCTCCATGTAAGCGTAGCGGTGCAGAAATATATGAGTTATTGAAGAACTGGAAAGAGTGCCCCTCGCCGGGAAAGACGAAGAAAAAGGCGCCGGAGCCCCTGCTGAAGGTATGGAAGACGAGATCTGTTTTCTGGGACTTGGAATACTGGCCCATACTCGACATGCCTCATAGCCTTGATCAAATGCATATAACAAAAAATATCCTTGAGAGTTTTCTTGGAACATTGATGAACATGCCGGAGAGGACCAAGGATGGGCCGAAGGCAAGAAAAGACTTGGAATTTTTGAAAATCAGGAAAGATCTCAAAATGCCCGGTAAAAGGTCGTCAGAGGAGACCGAGATGGAGACGGAGACGGAAGATAGGGGCAAAAAAGTAAACAAGAAGGAAGAACAATATTGCCCCCCTCTTGCTTCACCTTAGATCCGAAGGAGGTCGATCAATTGTTCAAGTGCCTTGCCGGAATCAAAGTTAGTTCCGGATACTGTGGGAAGATAAGCAGATATCTGGACACTAAGAAAAAAAGGTTCAGTGGGATGAAGTCTCATGACGGTCATGTGATGATGACGCAGTTACTCCCGGTTGCACTTAGAGGGATTATGGACACACATGTGCGTGAGACGCTTACTGACCTATGCCACTTTTTTGATGCTATCTCTCGAAAGTCAATCAATGTGAAGCAAATCCATAGGCTACAGGAAGAGATTGTTGTCATACTGAATGAGCTATAGATGTACTTCCTGCCAACGTTCTTTGATGTCATGGTGCATCTATGTGTCCACTTTGTGGATGACATCATCGACCTAGGGCCGACATTCCTGCATAGCATGATGCCGTTCGAGAGGATGAATGGGGTCATCAAAGGATTCGTTCGTAACATGTCCCGTCCAGATGGAAGCATAGCCCAGGGATATCTGACCAAAGAGTGCATCTCTTTCTGTGAGAGTTATCTGACCAAAGACCGTGTTGTTGGTTTGCCCGTCAACAAGCACTGTGGAAGGCTCGAAGGCGAAGGTCATAGGGATGTGAATGTGTTACGCTCGGGCCGACAACACGACATTGACAGGGCAACTTAGTAGTGATACAACACCAAGATGTGCTAGAAGATTTCGTGACACTGCACAAAGAGACCATCACAAAGAAATACCGTGACCGTGGGGTGCACAGGACGGATGCTGAAGTTATTAGAGAGCACAACTCCACTTTCATGCGTTGGTTCAAAGAGCGAGTTTTGGCTAATCCCCGGGAAGAGGGTTGTCCGAACGGAACACTCATATACGCCTTAGCACATGGCCCCTCGACCAACCTCGCGACTTATCAAGCATGCGATATCAACGGATACACGTTCTACACGGAGAAGAAAGATATAAACAGTGATGACCAAAACTCAGGGGTGATGATGGAAGCCATGACAGGGAATGTAATTGAAAGATATTATGGAAGGGTTGAAGAGATATGGGAGCTTAACTACTCCGGATTGCATAGCGCGACGATGTTCCGTGTCAGATGGGCTAAAAATGTACACAGAGAAAACTGACATTTCACTACCATGTGTATACCCGACTCCGATGATAGTGGTACCGTCAACGCCATCGCCAAAAATGAGCCATGGGTACACGCTAAACACGTGACACAATGTTTCTTCATAACTGATCCGATCAATCCCAGCCGTGTTGTCGTGAGGAGAAGCAAAAGGAGCATCGCCGGAATGGATGGAGTCGCCAATGAGGAAGACTATGACCAGTACGGTGATCCGATGAGGGAAGATGATGTTGATGACGACGAAACATATGTCAAAAGAAGAATGCAGACTACATTACCTACGAAAGATCGTAATCCCTGGAGAAGGAAAAGTCACGACCATGGGCTCAATTATTCGACAACGAACAAAAGAGGGAAGAAGATCAGTCTGAAACATCGTCGTCGCCCAAGCTGACAAACTAATTATTATCCGGAGGGTAAGAATGGTATTGCTCTAACGACAGACCAAATTAAATGAAGGAAAGTGCAAAAGAAAGATAAGAAAAAGAAAAGTGCAAATGAAAGAAAAAGAAAAACAAAGGAAGTTTTACAAAATGAAATGAAACGAAAAAGAAAAAGGAACTAATAAGTTGTGGAAAATGAAATGCAAGAAAAATAAAAAAATAAAAAGAAAAAGAAAAATAGAAAAAGAAAAAAAGTTAGCAGTAGCGCGTTTTATCCTGGGAAGCGCTATAGCTAAGAAAAACAAAAAAAATAAAAAACTAGTAGTAGCGCGTTTTTTCTGGACAAGCACTATAGCTAAGAAAAAGAAAAAAAATAAAAAAACTAGCAGTAGCGCGTTTTTATGGATAAGCGCTATAGCTAACTTACCTATAGCGCGTTTTGCCAACAAGCACTATAGCTAATTTAGCTATAGCACCGGTCCGCTAGCCCCCTCTTTCTGTCTCTCTCACTCGCACCGCTCGTCGATCCCCTCTGACGCCACCGCCGGCGCCAGCCCCACCCCACCCCGCCTCGACCCCATCCCGCTCCGGTATGCCCCCCGCCCCTCTTCCTTCCTCTCCGACCCCTCAGCCCTGGCTCTCTCTCTCTCTCTCTGACCCCCTCCCGCTCTGTGCAGATCAGCGACCCCGGCGACCCCGGCGCCGGCCATCGACCCCGACCACTTCAGCCGGCAACGCCCAGCAACGCCAGCGAGCACTAGACAGGTTAGTTTGCTTAATTTGCTTACTTTGCTCTTAGTGTTAGTTAGTGTTAGTTAGCTTAATTTGCTATTAGTGCTAGTTAGTTAATTGCTATTAGTGTTAGTTAGTGTTAGTGTTAGCCCAATGATAGTTAGTTAGTGTTAGTTAGCTTAATTTGCTGTTAGTGTTTGTTTTTAAATGAAAATGGAAATGAAAATTATAGTTTTTTAAAATTAGCTTATGTAGTTGCTGTCCATTTTGAAAATGAGGATTTTTAATGGAAGTGTTTGAAAATTTGGTCACTCTCTCTCTCTCTCTCTCTGCGGATCGAAGCTAGGCGCAGATGGACGAGGAGGAGAAGGACGCCCTCAACCCCCCCCCCCCCCGGCCCCCTCTGCCCCGGCGACCCCGACCCCGAGGTGCGCCACCCCTGTTCCCTCCCTCTTCATATGTCAGCACATAATGATGCAAGGGGGAGTGTTCATAATGTGGCTGTTAAAGTGTTCATAATGATGCAAGGAGTGGAGCTATTAGATTGGTATAGTTGATCTTTTTTGCATCAGTTGGGCAGCAATGTTCATGATTATGTATATGTCAGCAGCAACAAAGTGACCTATGTTTTGCCGGAAATGTTGATTCATTTCCATTTCGGCAAATTTCAGGCGCTCTATATGTGCACTTTCTAGCAAAGGTCATGCCGAAATTTTCCGTGAATTTCGGCATGACTTGTGCTAGAAAGTTGGACATATCGAGTGCTCGAGATTTGTCGCTCCGGGAATGAAATGACATTTCCGGTAAAACAAAGGTCACTTTTTGTCATTATTCACTTTATTATATAAAGCTCGATAATTAAACCACTACGACATTGAACCCTAGGAAACATGGCCGACACCGATGAGGCCGGAGGTTATCAGTCCCAATTAGGTCAAGCACACGCCTACCTCGACTTTCTGGCGGATCAGGAGAGACATGAAGCTGGGTGTCCGGACCGCCTTGTCATGATGGATGACGATGGTGGTGGCGCCGGCACCGACACTGATGCCACCAACGACACCGGCACTGAGACTGGCGCTGATGATGTTCCTAACTGCAGCACAGAAGGTGGGACCTCCCAAGCCAGTGAGGGACAGAAGGAAAAGAGGACACGATGCCCAAATGAGCTCGGAACCGGAAGAATGGTGGTCACGGCGGTGCACCCTGGCGAGTTTGAGCCAATAGAGCCGCAAGAAGTGGCAGCGTGTTACGGCAACCAACTAGGATGCATCCTACGGGATACCGCTAACATCAACGCCGCAAAAATACAAAAATACCCAGCTCTCATAGCAGCCCTAGCTCTGTCTCTGGCTTGAATGTCGGGCCGTCGACATTGGCTGAGCTCGACGCCCTCACGGTAAATACGCGTCGTCGCACCTTCATCAACTCAACTAATTAATTAGTCTTCAGTTGTCGTTCTTTTTGGATATTGTGACGCCCCCGATTTAATCGTACACTAATCATGCACGCAAATGTGTACGATCAAGATCAGGGACTCACGGGAAGATATCACAACACAACTCTACAAATAAAATAAGTCATACAAGCATCATAATACAAGCCAGGGGCCTCGAGGGCTCGAATACAAGTGCTCGATCATAGACGAGTCAGCGGAAGCAACAATATCTGAGTACAGACATAAGTTAAACAAGTTGCCTTAAGAAGGCTAGCACAAACTGGGATACAGATCGAAAGAGGCGCAGGCCTCCTGCCTGGGATCCTCCTAAACTACTCCAGGTCATCGTCAGCGGGCAGCACGTAGTAGTAGGCACCTCCGGTGTAGTAGGGGTCGTCGTCGACGGTAGAATCTGGCTCCTGGACTCTAGCATCTGGTTGCGACAACCAGGAAGAAGGAAAGGGGAAAAAAAGGGGGGAGAAAGCAACCGTGAGTACTCATCCAAAGTACTCGCAAGCAAGGAACTACACTACATATGCATGGGTATATGTGTAATGAGGCCATATCAGTGGACTGAACTGCAGAATGCCAGAATAAGAGGGGGATAACTAATCCTGTCGAAGACTACGCTTCTGGTCACCTTCGTCTTGCATCAAGTATAAGAGAGTAGATTGACGTCCTCCAAGTAGCATCTCCCAATAACATCTCATAGCATAATCCTACCGGGCGATCCCCTCCTCATATCCCTGAGGTAGAGCGACCACCGGTTGTATCTGGCACTTGGAAGGGTGTGTTTTATTAAGTGTCCGGTTCTAGTTGTCATAAGGTCAAGGTACAACTCCAAGTCGTCCTGTTACCGAAGATCACGGCTATTCGAATAGATTAAACTTCCCTGCAGGGGTGCACCACATAGCCCAACACGCTCGATCCCATTTGGCCGGACACACTTTCCTGGGTCATGCCCGGCCTCGGAAGATCAACACGTCGCAGCCCCACCTAGGCAAAACAGAGAGGCCAGCACGCCGGTCTAAACCTAAGCGCGCAGGGGTCTGGGCCCATCGCCCTGAGCACACCTGCACGTTGCGAGGGCGGCCGAAA
Source organism: Triticum aestivum (assembly GCF_018294505.1). NCBI lineage: Eukaryota > Viridiplantae > Streptophyta > Magnoliopsida > Poales > Poaceae > Triticum > Triticum aestivum. Next base: position 439,841,728 of record NC_057800.1, on the reverse strand, counting down.
GCAGACCTAGCCTAGTGGCGTTCCAGTCCAATTCGGCGCGCGCCGCTCCGTCGCTGACGTCTGAAGTGCTTCGGCTGATACCACGACGTCGGGATACCCATAACTACTCCCACGTAGATGGTTAGTGCGTATAGGCTCGTAGCCAGACTCAGATCAAATACCAAGATCTCGTTAAGCGTGTTAAGTATCCGCGAACGCCGAACAGGGCCAGGCCCACCTCTCTCCTAGGCGGTCTCAACCTGCCCTGCCGCTCCGCCACAAAGATCCACACAGAGGGCCGTCGGGACAAAGGTCCTTTCAGCCCCCAATCCGTGAATCACTCGCGGGTACTCTTCGAGCTGACCCGACTTTAGTCGCCATCTGTGTAGTATGTAGTATGTATAGTATATACCCGTGATCACCTCCCAGGTGATCACGGCCCAATATTATAGCAAGGCAGACTGACACGAAGGTAGGGCCAACAATGATAAACTAGCATCCTATACTAAGCATTTAGGATTGCAGGTAAGGTATCAACAGGTGTAGCATCAATGTCAGGCTATGCATCAGAATAGGTACAACAGAAAGCAGTAACATGCTACACTACTCTAATGCAAGCAGTATAGAGAAGAATAGGCGATATCTGGTGATCAAGGGGGGGGCTTGCCTGGTTGCTCTGGCAAGAGAGAGGGGTCGTCAACACCGTAGTCGAACTGGCCAGCAGCAGCGTCGGTCTCGTAGTCTACCGGAGAGAAGAGGGGGAAGAAACAATGAATACAAGGTAAACAGATGCATATCGATGCATGACATGTCAAGAAGCGATGCTAGGCGTGCCCTAACGTGGTACGAGGAGGTACTGGTTAAGGGGGAAACATCCGGGAAAGTATCCCCGGTGTTTAGGGTTTTCGGGCAGAGGAGCCGGAGGGGAAAAGTTGCAGGTTCGATAGGTTAGGGGTGTGTGGCTGACGAACGGACTGCGTATCCGGATTCGTCTCGTCGTTCTGAGCAACCTTCATGTTGAAAATATTTTAATCCGAGTTACGGATTAAAAGATATGATTTTTAAAAGATTTTATTAATTTCTGGAATTTAATTAATTAATTAATTAATTCGAAAAAAATGTATTTATGACATCAGCATGATGTCATGCTGACGTCAGCAGTCAACAGGGTTGATTGAGTCAACCCTGACAGGTGGGTCCCGCATGTCATTCTCTGTTATCTAATTAACCTAATCAGATTTAATTAACAGTGGTTAATTAGCTTTAATTAGTGATTAGGTTAAATCTAATCTGATTTAATTAAGTTAATTAATTCTCTAATTAATTAATTAATTAATTAATATTTTAATTATTATTTTTTAATATTTAGTTTTCCCCTTTTTTTTCATTTTCGTTTTAACAGTGGGGCCGACCCCACTGGTCAGGGACCCAGCCCAACCGGGGCGGGCGAACGGGGAGAGGCGCAGTTGAGCGCCCGAATGGGGCGCAGCGGGGGAGGCCGAGGCCACGACGACGGCCGGAGGGGCCGCAGCCACAGTGAGGTTGGCCGGGCTGCGAGCGGCGCCGGCGAGGCGACCGAGCGGTGGACGGGGCCGGCAGCGGCCGGAGCGGCAGGGAGGAGTGGGGCGAGCGCCGTGCGGGGCCGCGGTGGTGGTCGGGGCGGCCGCCGCGGCGAGAGGTGGTGCGGGAGTCGACGGCCGCCGTGGTGCGGCGGGGGCGTTGGCCGCGGCGTCGGCACCGGCGCGCGTCGCCGGGGGGGGGGGGCGAGGGCGCCGTTCGGCGAGGGGGAGGAGAGGGAAACGAGGGGGGGGCGGCGTGGCCGCGGATGGTCGGAGCCGGCGACGGGGCGCGGGGCTATGGTGGCGCGCGGGAGGGGAGAGGGGAGCGAAGGGGGGGGAGATGTGAAGCTCACAGCGGGGCCCGTAGGGTCTAGGGGGGCGGGCGCGGTGGAGCTCGCTGACGTCCGGCGAGGAGGCGGGCGGGGAAGCGGTCGCCGGCGTCGGGGAGGGCGTCCGGTGAGGCGGGGGAGGCCGGGGTTGACCCCGCGGTGGCGGGTGCCCCGCGCGTGGGGGCGACGGAGGGGAGGAGGGGGTCCGGGCGGTGGAGAGGAGGAGGGGGGTGGAGGCGACCGGTTGGGGCGGCGGGGGCCGCCGGCGATGAGGGGTGTGACGGGGGTCTCGCCCCCGATCTGGATCGGGGCGGGGGCAGGGGAAAGGGGATCGGGGCGGGGGGGGGGCGAGTGGGGGCGAGTGAGGTGGGGCGGCTAGGGTTTCTAGCCGCGGGAGGGCTAAGTGGCCGGCCGGCTGGGCCGGCCCAGGGTAGGGGGCTGGGCCAGGGGTGAGGGGGCCAGGTGGGGGGTTCGGGGGGGCTGGCTGGGCCAGGTGGGGAAGGGCTGGCCCAGATGGGCCAGTGGGGGTTCCTTCCCCCCACCTCTTTTGTTTTATTTTCCTTTTTTTGTATTTTTCCCTTTTCTTACTTTCTGTTTTAGATTAATTAAAATGCCAAAACATTTTACAAAATTTTGTGCACCCCACCATAATTAGGTTTGCTATTTTAGACAACCCCCGAACATTTTAGTTTTAGTTTTTGAAACCTTTTATCTTTGGTTTTGTTTTGAATTTATTTGTAGACCGGGTTCGAATCAACGTGAGGTTAGCCACAGTAACCGAGGTGATCACTGTTGCTTAATCATCCGGGTGTTACAAATCTCCTCCACTACAAGAAATCTCGTCCCGAGATTTAGGAGGTAGAAGGAAACAGTGCGGGGTATTCATCACGCAGACGATCCTCGCGTTCCCAGGTGGCTTCGTCTTCAGAGTGATTCGACCACTGGACCTTGAGGAACTTGATCGCCTTCTGGCGTGTGCGGCGTTCAGCTTGGTCGAGAATGCGGACCGGATGCTCTTTATAGGAGAGGTCCTGTTGCAATTCGAGCACTTCATGATCCACAGCTCGGATTGGGTCCTTGAAGCAACGGCGGAGTTGTGACACATGGAACACATCGTGAACCTGAGAAAGGTTCGACGGAAGCTCCAGTTGATATGCCACTTTTCCACGCCTTTCCAGAATAGTGAATGGGCCAATATAGCGAGGAGCTAGCTTGCCCTTGATCCCGAAGCGGTGAGCACCCTTCATTGGTGTAACGCGAAGATAGGCCTTTTCGCCAGGTTGATAGACCATGTCTTTATGATGACGGTCATAATTACTCTTCTGACGTGACTGAGCAGTCTTGAGATTCTCGCGAATAATGCGGACTTGTTCTTCGGCATGTTGGATAATATCCGGACCGAAGAGTGGACGTTCCCCAGTTTCTGACCAGTTCAGAGGGGTTCGGCACTTTCGTCCATATAACACTTCGAAGGGGGCCATCTTCAGACTAGCTTGATAGCTATTATTATAAGAGAACTCAGCATACGGAAGAGATTCCTCCCATTTCTTGCCGAAGGAAATAACACAAGCTCGAAGCATGTCCTCGAGAACTTGGTTGACACGTTCAACTTGCCCTTGTGACTGAGGATGAAAAGCAGTGCTGAAAGACAGATGAGTGCCCATAGCTTCTTGGAAACTTGCCCAGAATCTTGAAGTGAATAAACTGCCACGGTCTGAACTGATAACCAGTGGAATACCGTGAAGCGAGACAATTCTGGTCATGTAGAGAGTTTGCAAGCTGACTAGCAGTGATCGTTTCCTTGACCGCCAGAAAATGTGCAACCTTAGAAAGTCGGTCAATGACGACAAGAATAGCATCATTGCCTTTCTGCGATTTGGGGAATCCAGTGACGAAGTCCATTTCAACATGGTCCCATTTCCATTCAGGAATAGATATAGGTTGTAGAGTTCCAGCAGGCCTTTGATGTTCTGCTTTGATACGACGGCAAACGTCACATTCAGCAACATAACGAGCAATGTCTTGCTTCATATTAGACCACCAGAATCTCTGGCGGATGTCTTGGTACATCTTTGTACTACCAGGATGAATACATAGAGGCGTATCATGAGCTTCTTTCATAACCTCCTGGGTCATATTCAGGTTTTCCTCCTTACACGGCACCACTAGGCGGCCTTTGAAGTACAAGGCGCCATCATCAGCAATAGTGAAGGATGAGGGACTTCCTTCTTTGAGGTCTTGCTTAATCTTGTAGACTTCAGAGTCAAATCCCTGCATTGTCTTTATGGTGCCCACGAGATCGGGTTCAACAGCCAGGGTATAGAGGGAACCCTGGGAAACAACACGGAGATTCATCTTGCGGAACTCCGGGGGAGGGGGAGCGAGTGCACCCGGAGGAACAATATGGAGGTTTAGCTTTCTGAATTCTTCAACAAGTGAAGGGCTGAACTTTGTGAACCTGGAGGTGGTTGCAGTAAGACTTGCGGCTCAAGGCATCAGCCATTACATTAGCCTTGCCTGGGGTATAGGAAATACCCAAATCAAAGTCTGCAACAGTCTCCATCCATCTCTGCTGACGGAGGTTCAGGTCTGGCTGAGTAAATAGATACTTCAGACTTTGGTGGTCAGTGAAGATCTCGCAACGATTACCGAGCAGGTAATGTCGCCACTGTTTTAGTGCATGAATGACAGCAGCAAGTTCGAGGTCGTGAACTGGGTAGTTCTCCTCGTGAGGGCGCAATTGCCGAGAGGCATAAGCAACCACTTTGCGCTCTTGCATTAGGACACAGCCTAGTCCTTGACGGGAAGCGTCGCAGTAAATGACGAAGTCCTTCTTAGTATCAGGAGGAGCTAGTACTGGGGCAGAAGTCAACTTGTCCTTGAGTGCCTGGAAACTTTCCTGACATTTATCTGTCCATTGGAACTTGACGCCCTTATGCAATAGGTTAGTCAGAGGCCTGGCAATCTTGGAGAAGTTCTCGACGAATCGACGGCAGTAGCTGGCGAGACCGAGAAAACTTCTGACTTGCTTAACGTTCTTCGGAGGAGTCCAATCGAGAATAGCCTGAACTCGTTCAGGGTTGACGGCAATACCATCCTTAGAGATGACATGCCCAAGATAGGTTACTTCGGGAAGCCAGAATTCACATTTGGAGAACTTGGCATAAAGCTGATGCTCTCGTAGCTTTTCCAGCACGAGGCGAAGATGTTCAGCATGCTCCTCTTCGTTCTTGGAAAATACCAGAATATCATCCAGATAAACCACGACGAACTTGTCGAGGTAATCCATGAATATATAGTTCATCAGGCGAGAGAAGGTGGCTGGAGCATTGGTTAAGCCGAAAGACATGACGGTGTACTCGTAAGATCCGTATCGAGTCACGAATGCGGTCTTGGGGATATCTTCCTCACGAACACGGATCTGGTGGTAACCCAACCTCAAGTCGAGTTTAGAGAACACTGATGATCCAGCCAATTGATCATACAGATCATTGATCCGAGGAAGAGGATACTTATTCTGAATGGTAGCTTGATTTATAGGACGGTAGTCTTGGACCAATCGGTTTGTCCCATCTTTCTTCTTGACAAAGAGAGAAGGTGCTCCCCAAGGAGAGCAACTTGGGCGAATGAAACCACTTTGAAGAGATTTATCGATTTCCTCCTTAAGCTCAAGGAGTTCATGCGGCGGCATCTTGTAGGGTCGCTTGGCTATAGGAGTGGTGCCTGGTTTCAAGTTGATGACGAATTCGACAGCTCTAGCAGGGGGAATCCCTGGGAGTTCTTCAGGAAAGACGTCTAGGAATTCACGCACGACGGGAATGTTTTCAATGCCCTCAAGTGGTGCAGCGTTCAATGCGTTTAAGGCATAAAGTCTGGCCTCGGCATTCCGAACCAGATGAGCATCGTAGCTAATTATTTCATCAGAAGGGTGTAGCAGATGGACGGTCTTGGTGGCGCAAACGATAGAAGCAGTATGCGCCTTTAACCAATCCATTCCCAGAATGAGATCAATGCTACAGGACTTCAGTACGATGGGAGAGACAAGGAATTCCAGTCCTTCAATTTCTACAGGGACGTCGTTGCAAATCATGGAGGTTCGACATTGGCCCGCAGGGGTGTGCACTAATAGAGAAGCGTTCATGTCTTCACTTTTAATGCCATGCATGAATGCAAAATCTTCTGACATGAATGAATGCGATGCTCCTGTATCAAATAAAACAGATGCTGGTACTGAATTTACGAGGAGTGTACCCATCACAGTAGCAGGCTGGTCTTGAGCTTCATTCAGATCAATGTGGTTGGCATGAACACGGCCATAAGACTTGGCATTGTTGTTGCGGGCCTGGTTGTTCCCACGGCCAGTTGCTGGAAGGGCCAGTTGATTCTGTCTCTGGTTGCATTCCCTAGCACGGTGCCCTGGTTGTCCGCACCTGAAGCACAACCCATTCTCGGGGGTAGGAACAGGAGCTTGGGGTGGTGGAGCTGGAAGCCTCGGCTGCCTAGTTGGAGCAGCCGGCAGACGAGGTGCAGCATAAGACTGCCTTGGGGCAGGTGCAGTTGGACGGTACATGCTGTTCGGGATCCATATCTTACGCTTCTGCGAGGGCGGGCCCGAAGATGAGCCCGTGTCACGGTTGCGCCTTTGAGAGCTCTGGTGTTCTTGCAGACCAGTCTCGACATTGATGGCCTTGTTCACCAAGGTGGCGAAATCGGCAAAGTCATGCACTAGAAGTGTGAGCTTGATGTCAGCTTGAAGGCCTTCACGGAACTTCTCCTGTCTGCGAGCATCAGTTGCAATGTCTTCTTCAGCATAGCGGGATAAGTCCAGAAACTCCCGCTGATAAGCTTCAACAGTCTTGTTGCCTTGGGTGAGGTTGCGAAACTCACGCTTCTTCCTGTCCATGATTCCCTGAGGAATGAAGCGGGCACGGAAGGCAGCCTGAAAGTCTGGCCAGGAGATGATTGTCCCAACTGGCAGAGTACGCCTGTGGCTGTCCCACCATTGAGCTGCGGGTCCCTTCAGGAAGAAGGAAGCAAAAGTGACATAGCTGGCAGGGGCTACATCAGCAGACTCCATCTCATAGGTGATGTCACGGAGCCAGTCATCAGCATCCAGCGGCTGGGTTGAGCTGCGGTACACACTTGGGTTGAGGCGTATGAAATCCTGCAGAGTGGTTGTGTTTGGATGCTGGTTCATATTGGGGCGAGGAAACTGAGCCATCATGTTTTCCATGAACTGGCGATTCATCTCAAGCTGTTGGATCATACCAGCCATGTACTCAGGCGGTGGTGGGAAGTTGCCACCACGACCACGACCAGCTGGTCTAACCATCCTGCTAATATATAACAGGGGTAGTTCAGTATTGAGAAATTTGCATAGACAAGAGTCATTCATGATGAAACATGCATAATGAAAGGAGCACGACAGATACCACATAGATAGTCGGCATAACTTACAAAAGGGGTCGGACATAGAGTTCGGTACACAGAGTTCCGTACATAGACTAAGTCATCATAGGCGGCACGCAGGCTCGCGAGTGCATCTAAGACTAATGAGCAAGACTACATCAGTCCCAGGAGGTACTGTGAAGGTAGCTGTAACCTGACAGCTGGTAGTGAGGCAACGGATAGTCCTCCACGTCAGTGGCCTGGGGGCCGCGGATACTCTGGTGTAGAACCCGACGCTCAGGTGGCAGAATAGGACCAAGTGCGGGAGAGTAGCCTCCCACATCTGGCCATCCGACACCGTGGGGCATCACGGTCCTGGCTGGGTAGATCGCAGAACGCGACAGCTATCCAGACCGGACAAAGGGGTGCAACCGCGTCAGAGCCCTGTAAAGGTGCTGACGAGTGGTGTACAACTCGTGGCGAAGAGCTCTGTTAGCTCGGTCCAGCCCATCAGCATGCAGGACCAGGCGCTGATGGTGGAAAGGCTCTCGGGTGACGGTGGAGTAGGCGGCAGTGTAGTATCCCTCCGCACCAACGTGAGATGCGATAGGAATGTGCCTGAAAGGGGAAGTGTCCAATGCCTGATACTCTCCACGAAGACGTGTCAGAGCAGCATGAGCCGCATCGTGGACTGCCTTCTCGATGGTCACTCCAACACCATGAGCGGTGTGCAGCACGGTAGTGGACTCATACTCCCGAGAGTAGAGGTGGACGATGGCACGGTACTGCTCCTGGTTAAAGTCCTGGTACTCCTCGTAGACGGTGTACTCAGGGTGCCAGCGATAACCTAGATAGGTCATCATATCGGCTAGCACAGCAGGTGATCCTGAGGCACCAATGGCCGCAGTGTGGCGCACGACCTGCCTCGCGGGTTCCATCTGAAAACAAAGATGTTTCAATGGAGTCAAATGACAACACGGGCACTATTCAAAATGCTATCCTACAAAATAACTATGGCTTATCCAACTTCGGGGTGAACGTGGTAACGGGATCCTAATGTTAGAGTTAGTAAATTCGTTTAACCCGAGTAGAAAAGAGTTCAGAGTCCCAGAGCAAAGGTCGAGGAGTAAAAGATCCTAGTACCACCCGATGGCGACGTGGGCCCGTAAGGCACACAGCCAAGTTAGTAAAAGTTTTTGTAATGTCTAGACTCGACTTCGGCCAAGGAGTGTGGAAGGGGGATTCCTACAGGCAGTCGGCTCTGATACCAACTTGTGACGCCCCCGATTTAATCGTACACTAATCATGCACGCAAATGTGTACGATCAAGATCAGGGACTCACGGGAAGATATCACAACACAACTCTACAAATAAAATAAGTCATACAAGCATCATAATACAAGCCAGGGGCCTCGAGGGCTCGAATACAAGTGCTCGATCATAGACGAGTCAGCGGAAGCAACAATATCTGAGTACAGACATAAGTTAAACAAGTTGCCTTAAGAAGGCTAGCACAAACTGGGATACAGATCGAAAGAGGCGCAGGCCTCCTGCCTGGGATCCTCCTAAACTACTCCAGGTCGTCGTCAGCGGGCAGCACGTAGTAGTAGGCACCTCCGGTGTAGTAGGGGTCGTCGTCGACGGTAGCGTCTGGCTCCTGGACTCCAGCATCTGGTTGCGACAACCAGGAAGAAGGAAAGGGGAAAAAAAGGGGGGAGAAAGCAACCGTGAGTACTCATCCAAAGTACTCGCAAGCAAGGAACTACACTACATATGCATGGGTATATGTGTAAGGAGGCCATATCAGTGGACTGAACTGCAGAATGCCAGAATAAGAGGGGGATAACTAATCCTGTCGAAGACTACGCTTCTGGTCACCTTCGTCTTGCATCAAGTATAAGAGAGTAGATTGACGTCCTCCAAGTAGCATCTCCCAATAACATCTCATAGCATAATCCTACCCGGCGATCCCCTCCTCATATCCCTGAGGTAGAGCGACCACCGGTTGTATCTGGCACTTGGAACGGTGTGTTTTATTAAGTGTCCGGTTCTAGTTGTCATAAGGTCAAGGTACAACTCCAAGTCGTCCTATTACCGAAGATCACGGCTATTCGAATAGATTAAACTTCCCTGCAGGGGTGCACCACATAGCCCAACACGCTCGATCCCATTTGGCCGGACACACTTTCCTGGGTCATGCCCGGCCTCGGAAGATCAACACGTCGCAGCCCCACCTAGGCAAAACAGAGAGGCCAGCACGTCGGTCTAAACCTAAGCGCGCAGGGGTCTGGGCCCATCGCCCTGAGCACACCTGCACGTTGCGAGGGCGGCCGAAAGCAGACCTAGCCTAGTGGCGTTCCAGTCCAATTCGGCGCGCGCCGCTCCGTCGCTGACGTCTGAAGTGCTTCGGCTGATACCACGACGTCGGGATACCCATAACTACTCCCACGTAGATGGTTAGTGCGTATAGGCTCATAGCCAGACTCAGATCAAATACCAAGATCTCGTTAAGCGTGTTAAGTATCCGCGAACGCTGAACAGGGCCAGGCCCACCTCTCTCCTAGGCGGTCTCAACCTGCCCTGCCGCTCCGCCACAAAGATCCACACAGAGGGCCGTCGGGACAAAGGTCCTTTCAGCCCCCAATCCGTGAATCACTCGCGGGTACTCTTCGAGCTGACCCGACTTTAGTCGCCATCTGTGTAGTATGTAGTATGTATAGTATATACCCGTGATCACCTCCCAGGTGATCACGGCCCAATATTATAGCAAGGCAGACTGACACGAAGGTAGGGCCAACAATGATAAACTAGCATCCTATACTAAGCATTTAGGATTGCAGGTAAGGTATCAACAGGTGCAGCATCAATGTCAGGCTATGCATCAGAATAGGTACAACAGAAAGCAGTAACATGCTACACTACTCTAATGCAAGCAGTATAGAGAAGAATAGGCGATATCTGGTGATCAAGGGGGGGGCTTGCCTGGTTGCTCTGGCAAGAGAGAGGGGTCGTCAACACCGTAGTCGAACTGGCCAGCAGCAGCGTCGGTCTCGTAGTCTACCGGAGAGAAGAGGGGGAAGAAACAATGAATACAAGGTAAACAGATGCATATCGATGCATGACATGTCAAGAAGCGATGCTAGGCGTGCCCTAACGTGGTACGAGGAGGTACTGGTTAAGGGGGAAACATCCGGGAAAGTATCCCCGGTGTTTAGGGTTTTCGGGCAGAGGAGCCGGAGGGGAAAAGTTGCAGGTTCGATAGGTTAGGGGTGTGTGGCTGACGAACGGACTGCGTATCCGGATTCGTCTCGTCGTTCTGAGCAACCTTCATGTTGAAAATATTTTAATCCGAGTTACGGATTAAAAGATATGATTTTTAAAAGATTTTATTAATTTCTGGAATTTAATTAATTAATTAATTAATTCGAAAAAAATGTATTTATGACGTCAGCATGATGTCATGCTGACGTCAGCAGTCAACAGGGTTGACTAAGTCAACCCTGACAGGTGGGTCCCGCATGTCATTCTCTGTTATCTAATTAACCTAATCAGATTTAATTAACAGTGGTTAATTAGCTTTAATTAGTGATTAGGTTAAATCTAATCTGATTTAATTAAGTTAATTAATTCTCTAATTAATTAATTAATATTTTAATTATTATTTTTAATATTTAGTTTTCCCCTTTTTTTTTCATTTTCGTTTTAACAGTGGGGCCGACCCCACTGGTCAGGGACCCAGCCCAACCGGGGCGGGCGAACGGGGAGAGGCGCAGTTGATCGCCCGAATGGGGCGCAGCGGGGGAGGCCGAGGCCACGACGACGGCCGGAGGGGCCGCAGCCACAGTGAGGTTGGCCGGGCTGCGAGCGGCGCCGGCGAGGCGACCGAGCGGTGGACGGGGCCGGCAGCGGCCGAAGCGGCAGGGAGGAGTGGGGCGAGCGCCGTGCGGGGCCGCGGTGGTGGTCGGGGCGGCCGCCGCGGCGAGAGGTGGTGCGGGAGTCGACGGCCGCCATGGTGCGGCGGGGGCGTTGGCCGCGGCGTCGGCACCGGCGCGCGTCGCCGGGGGGGGGGGCGAGGGCGCCGTTCGGCGAGGGGGAGGAGAGGGAAACGGGGGGGGGCGGCGTGGCCGCGGATGGCCGGAGCCGGCGACGGGGCGCGGGGCTATGGTGGCGCGCGGGAGGGGAGAGGGGAGCGAAGGGGGGGGAGATGTGAAGCTCACAGCGGGGCCCGTAGGGTCTAGGGGGGCGGGCGCGGTGGAGCTCGCTGACGTCCGGCGAGGAGGCGGGCGGGGAAGCGGTCGCCGGCGTCGGGGAGGGCGTCCGGTGAGGCGGGGGAGGCCGGGGTTGACCCCGCGGTGGCGGGTGCCCCGCGCGTGGGGGCGACGGAGGGGAGGAGGGGGTCCGGGCGGTGGAGAGGAGGAGGGGGGGTGGAGGCGACCGGTTGGGGCGGCGGGGGCCGCCGGCGATGAGGGGTGCGACGGGGGTCTCGCCCCCGATCTGGATCGGGGCGGGGGCAGGGGAAAGGGGATCGGGGCGGGGGGGGGCGAGTGGGGGCGGGTGAGGTGGGGCGGCTAGGGTTTCTAGCCGCGGGAGGGCTAAGTGGCCGGCCGGCTGGGCCGGCCCAGGGTAGGGGGCTGGGCCAGGGGTGAGGGGGCCAGGTGGGGGGTTCGGGGGGGCTGGCTGGGCCAGGTGGGGAAGGGCTGGCCCAGATGGGCCAGTGGGGGTTCCTTCCCCCCACCTCTTTTGTTTTATTTTCCTTTTTTTGTATTTTTCCCTTTTTTTACTTTCTGTTTTAGATTAATTAAAATGCCAAAACATTTTACAAAATTTTGTGCACCCCACCATAATTAGGTTTGCTATTTTAGACAACCCCCGAACATTTTAGTTTTAGTTTTTGAAACCTTTTATCTTTGGTTTTGTTTTGAATTTATTTGTAGACCGGGTTCGAATTAACGTGAGGTTAGCCACAGTAACCGAGGTGATCACTGTTGCTTAATCATCCGGGTGTTACAGATATGGATGTGGGGAAGGGTACTATAGTGAAGCCTAAGGATCGATTGTTTCACCGTCAGCAGATGCCTGATAACGCCTTAAGGGTCTCTGTGGCGAGTGTGAAAGCGGGCTACGAGGGTCTCCCTCGTCTGATACAAACCGATGGAGAGGATGACGAGACCCCCACGCAGCTTGGGCTATGCAAAAATTGGCCGATCCTGTGGCCGAAAAATCTTCTTCGTGTCGAGGTGGCCTGGAGCACACCAACGGGACCTCACGAAGGTATGACCACAACACCACCTACACAAGTACAACCATCGTTTGTGCTGCTTGCTGAGATCGAGAGACATCAGGAAGGAGGGCCATCCGTTCAGCCGGCAGATGATGCCATCTGCCCCATGGAAGAGGATAGGGATCATGACATGGAGGAGGCCGACGATGATCCTAACCAGTATTTCAATACTGCCTTTGACAATGAAGTAACAATGAGTCAACCATATGAATATGAGATGCATGTACCAGAGCCGGAACATCCTCGGGAGTGCAAGAAGTCTTTGTTCATGCAATCCTCGCAGGACACGCCTCCAGATGCCGGCTCCACCCAAGCTCAACTGATTAGCCAGAGTCGTCCAAAGCTGAGCCCGACAACACTAGGGGTGGTGCTCAAAGAGGGTCTAACATACCCACCAGCACCTGAGCCCAAGAAGAAGCAGAGGAAGAGACCGGCGGCGAGAAAATCCAATAAAGCTAACAATGTTGGTTCTAGCAGCCAGCTGCCTTCGACCAAGGTTGACCGTGTACCGATGAAACATGTGCCATTAATCCATGTCGCGGGACAGCCAATGGTACCGGCGAATGCACTAGCTATCATAGAAGGGGATCTCAGGAGACTCCATGACCATGTGCTTTTGACAGAGAGAAGCCTCCTTGCCTCGGATGATCCAGGATACCCACTTTATACGGTTCATGTGCCGAGCAGTTGCAAGATGTGTGTCCACACATGCCCCCGGACCTCTTCTTCCTGAGGTTTGATTACATCTTCAAGATGTTTCAAATGAGGACACTCGATTTTGCCTTCATCCGCCTGTATGCGCTGCACATGAACTACAACGTCAGGAGAGATCAAGTGACCGGTCTTGCGGTCGCGGACCCATACTACATGCATGAGGGCTTCTTTTTGCTTCGTATGTTGTCCATGGAGGAATCTCTACAAAGACTTATATTTAGGTACGGAGAGAGTACTTACAAAGGAAGAACAGAAGAGGAGCATGCTAAAGAAGAGTAAGCAGATTTTGGATAATAAAATATTGGTTGGCCACACATGATGAACCAGAGCACATAAAGAATGCAACTCCCTGCCGTCCCTCGATATGTGGCACATGTTCTTTTTGAAAGTAAAGTAGGAACATTAACCGACTAATTAAACATTCTTAGTTTTAGTACATGTCAACGTCAAGATTCATATTTGAGCATCTAAGTTTGGAATTATGAGTGGCATGTTGTTTAGCTGGATGGGTTGAGGAGCACTGCTTGCACGTAGTACGTCTCGAAGCACCTACGATAATAGTACTGAATATATGGGAATGTCTACATGCAAGTCGCCTGATTTTCGTCATTTGGGTCAGTCGACCATTTCAGGCGGTTGGATGAAGATCCTACGTCTCCTAACCCTTCTTATTCCTCGTCTCTTATTCTTCCCCTAAAGACCACTTCACAGGTAACTAGCCAAACCACCGGGCCCCACCCTCCCCTGAACCGCCCACCACCTCCGATCTTTCGCTGCCCCGGCCATTCCTCTAGCTAACCCCAACCCCCACCCGCGTCGAGTTTTGCCTCCGGCGAGGCCCCACCATAGCTCGACGATAGCACCCCACAACCACTGTCCCCACCCGAAACCCTAAGATAGATAATGGAGCAGCCCTCTGGCGAGCCCCTTCCTTTGCACCGGCGAACTCCGGCAAGCTCTCAAAAATCGACTGACCTAATTTTGAAATTTAGTCTATTGTCATTTAACTAGTGTGGAATATAAAAGGGGAAAACCATAAGCATTGTGAGTATAGTCTTGAGCGTGCCATGGCATATCTGAAGGTGCAAACCGGACAAAGGCAACTTCACAACCAATGTTTGCTTTCAACTAACAAGTAAGTGATGGACAACAAATAAGAGTAAAGCAGTGGCGATCTATTTTCTTGCTGCGATAAATAAGTTGAGCAGATACGAAAGAGTACCACCTCTGGTGCGACGTCGTGTATCCATTTGCTAAGAATTTGACAGTGCTATGGTAGCGATGGCTATCGGCGGTGTGGAAGCAGATCTAGCAGGGTAGACGATGGCGGTGGGGCAAATATCCCAGTGCGATGTACGAGACAGTCGTAGGAGCGACGCCGGCAAGGTGGACGACGGGGGGGGGGTGAAGCGAGAGGACGGGATGCTAGGATGCCGGTCCAAAGCCGTGGATGAGAGAGGTCAATCTCTTGTAATGGACGATGGCATCATGGTATCATCTCTGGCATGGTGGAGGAGGACGGCGGTGGATGGGGTGGCGGACGGAGGATGCTGGGGTGGAGAGGGTGTTTTGGTGCCCATGGAGTACAAATGGGGAAATGGAGGGAGAGAGGAAGGGCGGAACCATGTCTTCAAGGTGCTCTTGTCTCGAATGCGAGGGAATTTACAAACTTAGCCCCCATTTAAAATTTCCTACATCACAACAATATTAGTCGGTTGGGGATAGGACGGTAATCTCGCATAACCAAATATTTGCCAATGAGAGTTTGTTTTGGCGACCGTGTATGAATCGGGGAGGGGTCGATTTCGGCCGAGGAGACACTGTGTTTTGGCGCCCACCATGTATGAATCAGGGTGAGAGGCGGTTATGTCACGTTTGAGTGAAATTACAAACCTACCCCTATCGAAACCTATAGAAATCGAGCCGATAGGCTTTGCGTGTCAGGGATGGGTAGTAATTTCCATCTCGCTGATTTTGGTTTCGGGCGCTTACTGCGACTTTCCCTGCTTCATTCAAATTTTTGCAGAGCAAGAGTGCATGTTGATACGTCTCCGTCGTATCTATAATTTTGATTGTTCCATGCCAATATTATACAACTTTCATATACTTTTGGTACCTTTTTATACTATTTTTGGGACTAACATATTGATCTAGTGCCTAGTGCTAGTTCATGTTTCTTGCATGTTTTTTGTTTTGCAGAAAATCCATATCAAATGAAGTCCAAACGGGATAAAAACTTACGGAGATTTTTTTTGGAATATATGTGATTTTTGGGAAGAAGAATCAACGCGAGACGATGCCCGAGGGGGCCATGAGGCAGGGGGCGCGCCCCAGGGGGTGGGCGCGCCCCTGACCCTCGTGGCAACCCCATAAGGCGGTTGGTGCCCTTCTTTCGCTGCAAGAAAGCCAATATCCGGATACAAATCGTGTTAAAATTTCAGCCCAATCGGAGTTACAGATCTCCGGGAATATAAGAAACGGTAAAAGGCCAGAATCTGAAACGCAGAAACAAAGAGAAACAGAGAGACAGATCCAATCTCGGAGGGGCTCTTGCCCCTCCGCTGCCATGGAGGCCATGGACCAGAGGGGAAACCCTTCTCCCATCCAGGGAGAAGGTCAAGGAAGAAGAATAAGAAGGGGGCTCTCCCCCCTCTCTCCCGGTGGCGCCGGAACGTCGCCGGTGCCATCATCGTCACCGCAATCTACACCAATACCTCCGTCATCTTCGCCAACATCTTCATCACCTTCCCCCATCTATCTACAGCGGTCCACTCTCCCGCAACCCATTGTATCCTCTACTTGAACATGGTGCTTTGTGCTTCATATTATTATCCAATGATGTGTTGCCATCCTATGATGTCTTAGTAGATATTTGTCGTCCTATCGGTAATTGGTGAATTGCTATGATTGGATTAATTTGCTTGTGGTTATGTTGCTGTCCTTTGGTGCCCATCATATGATCGCGCACGTGGATCACACCATAGGGTTAGTTGTATGTTGGTAGGACTATGTATTGGAGGGCAAGAGTGACAGAAACTTCAACCTAGCATAGAAATTGATGCATACAGGATGGAAGGGGGACCAATATATCTTAAAGCTATGGTTGGATTTTACCTTAATGAACATTAGTAGTTGCGGATGCTTGCTAATAGTTCCAATCATAAGTGCATAGAATTCCAAGTGAGGGATGGCATGCTAGCAGTGGCCTCTCCCACATAAAACTTTCTATCGGTCTAGTAAAGTAGTCAATTGCTTAGGGACAATTTCGCAACTCCTACCGCCACTTTTCCACACTCGTTATACTAATTGTATTGCTTCTTTACCTGAAACAGCCCCTATTTTTTTATTTACATGCTCTTGATATTCTTGCAAACCTATCTCGTTACACCTTCAAAGTACTTCTAGTTTCATACTTGTTCTAGGTAAAGCGAATGTTAAGCGTGCGTAGAGTTGTATCGGTGGTTGATAGAACTTGAGGGAATATTTGTTCTACCTTTAGCTCCTCGTTGGGTTCGACACTCTTATTTATCGAAAGAGGCTACAATTGATCCCCTATACTTGTGGGTTATCAAGACTTTTTTCTGGTGCCGTTGCCGGGGAGTTATAGCGTGGGGTGAATATTCTCGTGTGTGCTTGTTTGCTTTATCACTAAGTAGATTTTATTTTGTGATCTTGCTTTCTATCTTTAGTTATGGGTAGGAAACGCAAAATACCAAAAAAATAGTTGTACCTACTGAACCAATGGTTGAAGAACCACTTAAAATCTATCACACTACTGAAGCTTTTTACTTGGATCATCTTCGATCCCTATGTGCTCGGGCTGAAACATCAACTAGCTTAGTTGAGGGAAAATCTTTAGATGAGCATGCTTGTTATGTGCGACACCGCATATCTGAAAAAGGGAAACTTTTACTGGATCAAATTCATCATTTGCAGTGCTATGCTCGGAATTTATGTGAAATATATGATTGTACTTGTTGTTCTAAAGACCCTAAGAAACACCTTCCTTACCAATGTGAGTTTAGTGATAATGGAATCGTATCTTCGTATACTAAGGGTGTTTATAATTACTATGATGTCCAACAAACTGAAGAATTTGTTGCTTTTAAGGGTACTTGTGAAATTGCTTCTTTTATTGAAGAGTGTGATACTACTCTCTACAAATCTGAAAATTTGGCCATACTTAAATATTGCTATGATAATTATGCTTCTAATCCTTATATTAAACCATATATTGAGGACTCCTCCGCTGTCCAAGAAGAGACTAATATTTTGCAGGAGTCTATGGAAGAAGAAACTAATGACATTATGAGCTCATTGGATAAAAAAGATGAGGAAGAGAGTGAAGAACAAAAGGAGGAAGAGCGGATTGATCACCCGTTCCCACCATCAAATGAGAGTAACTCTTTATCCCATCCATTGTTTAATTTCCCTTCGAATTTACCGAAGGATGAATGCTATGATGATTGTTATGATCCCGATGATTCTTTTGAAATATCCCTTTTTGATGATGCTTGCTATGCTTGTGGCCAATATGCCAATATGAATTATGCTTGTGGAGATGAATTGCTATAGTTCCTTATGTTAAACATGAAACTATTGCTATTGCACCCACGCATGATAGTCCTATTATCTTTTTGAATTCTCCCGACTACACTATATCGAAGAAGTTTGCCCTTTTTAAGGATTATATTGATGGGTTGCGTTTTACTACTACACATGATGATTTTGATAGACATAATATGCATGTGCTTGCTGCTCCGACCTACAATTATTATGAGAGAGGAACTACATCTCAGCCTCTGCATGTTTCCAATATGATAAAATTGCAAAAACTGTTTGTACTATGCATTGGCCTTTACTATGTGTGCATGAATTGTTCTTTTATGACATGCCGATGCATAGGAAGAGAGTTAGACTTCGTTGTTGCATGATATATGTTACTTTGTGCTCACTACTAAATTACAAATCATTGTTAATTAAAATTGGCTTTGATATACCTTGGGATCTGGGTGGATCCATTACTTGAGCACTTTATGCCTAGCTTAATGGCTTTAAAGAAAGCGCTGCCTAGGAGACAACCCGGAAGTTTTAGAGAGTCATTTATTTCTGTTGTGTGATTTTATAAAGTTGAAAAACAAGAATAATGAGCCAAGATTTGCCTTTAGGATGTTTACATTGCTTGTTGGTTTGTGTGGTGCAAGACAGAATCTTTGGCTGTGATGGGCGATTTTACATTTTTACTAGAACGTCAAACGGCTCTGAAACTTTTTGCACTGTCTTTCTATACAAATTGTTTATTTTTCCTAATTTTTCAGAATTTTTGGAGTAGCAGAGGTATGGTGAATGTTTAGATTATTACAGACTTTCCTGTTTCAGACAGATTCTGTTTTTGATGCATTAGTTTGCTTGTTTTGATGAAACTATTGATTTTTATCAGTGGATTAAGCCATGGAAAAGTTATATTACAGTGACTACAATGCAAAAACAAAATATTATTGGTTTGCAACAGTACTTGGAGTAGTGATTTGCTTTATTATACTAACGGATCTTACCGAGCTTTCTGTTGAGTTTTGTGTGGATGAAGTGTTCGTAGATCGAGGATGTCTCTATGTGAGGAGAAGGACGAGAGACAAGAGCTCAAGCTTGGGGATGCCCAAGGAACCCCGAGTAAATATTATAGGATACTCAAGCGTCTAAGCTTGGGGATTCCCCGGAAGGCATCCCATCTTTCTTCAACAAGTATTGGTATGTTTTCGGATTCGTTTCGTTCATGTGATATGTGCAAATCTTGGAGCGTCTTTTGCATTCACTTTTCACTTTTCTTTGATGCACCATACTGGTATGAGATAGTCCATGTTTGATTTGTAGAATGCTCTTTGCACTTCACTTATATCTTTTGAGTATGGCTCTATAGAATGCTTCATGTGCTTCGCTTATATCATTTGAAGTTTGGATTGCATATTTCCCTACACATAGAAAACCGCCATTTGTAGAATGCTCTTTTGCTTCACTTATTTTTGTTAGAGCGTGGGCATATCTTTTGTAGAAAGAATTAAACTCTCTTGCTTCACTTATATCTATTTAGAGAGATGATAGGAATTTGTCATTCACATGTTAGTCATAAAATCCTACATAAAACTTGTAGATCACTGAATATGATATGTTTGATTCCTTGCAATAGTTTTGCGATATAAAGATGGTGATATTAGAGTCATGCTAGTGGGTAGCTGTGGATTGCAGAAATACTTGTGTTGAAGTTTGTGATTCCCGTAGCATGCACGTATGGTGAACCGTTATGTAACGAAGTTGGAGCATGAGGTATTTATTGATTGTCTTCCTTATGAGTGGCGGTCGGGGACGAGCGATGGTCTTTTCCTACCAATCTATCCCCCTAGGAGCATGCGCATAGTACGTTGTTTCGATGACTAATAGATTTTTGCAATAAGTATGTGAGTTCTTTATGACTAATGTTGAGTCCATGGATTGTACGCACTCTCAACCTTCCATTATTGCTAGCCTCTTCGGTACCGTGCATTGCCCTTTCTCACCTTGAGAGTCGGTGCAAACTTCGCCGATGCATCCAAACCCCATGATATGATACGCTCTATCACACATAAGCCTACTTATATCTTCCTCAAAACAGCCACCATACCTACCTATCATGGCATTTCCATAGCCATTCCGAGATATATTGCCATGCAACTTCCATCATCATCATATACATGACTTGAGCATTTATTGTCATATTGCTTTGCATGATCGTAAGATAGCTAGCATGATGTTTTCATCGCTTGTCCGTTTTTTGATTTCATTGCTATGCTAGATCATTGCACATCCTGGTACACCGCCGGAGGCATTCATATAGAGTCGTATTTTGTTCTAGTATCGAGTTGTAATATTGAGTTGTAAGTAAATAAAAGTGTGATGATCATCACTATTAGAGCATTGTCCCATGTGAGGAAAGGATGATGGAAGCTATGATTCCCTCACAAGTTGGGATGAGTCTCCGGACTTTACAAAAATAAAGAGGCCAAAGAAGCCCACAAAATAGAGAGGCCAAAGAAGCCCACCCCAAAAAACAAAAAAAACAAAAAAAGAGAGAAAAGAGAGAAGGGACAATGTTACTATCCTTTTACCACACTTGTGCTTCAGAGTAGCACCATGTTCTTCATATAGAGAGTCTCTTGAGTTATCACTTTCATATACTAGTGGGAATTTTCATTATAGAACTTGGCTTGTATATTCCAACGATGGGCTTCCTCAAGTGCCCTAGGTCTTCATGAGCAAGCAAGTTGGATGCACACCCACTTAGTTTCAGTTTGAGCTTTCATACACTTATAGCTCTAGTGCATGTGTTGCATGGCAATCCCTACTCCTCACATTGACATCAATTGATGGGCATCTCCATAGCCCATTGATTAGCCGCGTCGATGTGAGACTTTGTTCCTTTTTGTCTTCTCCACACAACCTCCACCATCATATTCTATTCCACCTATAGTGCTATATCCATGGCTCATGCTCATGTATTGCATGAAAGTTCAAAAGGTTCGAGAACATCAAAAGTATGAAATAATTGCTTGGCTTGTCATCGGGGTTGTGCATGATTTGAATATTTTGTGTGGTGAAGATGGAGAATAGGCAGACCGTATGATTTTATTGGGATAACTTTCTTTGGCCATGTTATTTTGAAAAGACTTGATTGCTTTATTGGTATGCTTGAAGTATTATTGTCTTAATGTCAAATGATAAACTATTGCTTTGAATCACTCGTGTCTTAATATTCATGCCATGATTAGATTACATGATCAAGATTATGCTAGGTAGCATTCCACATCAAAAATATTTTTTTATCATTTACCTACTCGAGGACGAGCAGGAATTAAGCTTGGGGATGCTGATACGTCTCCATCTTATCTATATTTTTTGATTATTCCATGCCAATATTATACAACTTTCATATACTTTTGGCAACTTTTTATACTATTTTTGGGACTAATGTATTGATCTAGTGTCCAGTGCCAGTTCCTGTTTGTTGCATGTTTTTTGTTTCTTAGAAAATCCATATCAAACGGAGTCCAAACGGGACAAAGACTGACGGAGATTTTTTTTGGAATATTTGTGATTTTTGGGAAGAAGAATCAACGCGAGACGATGCCCGAGGGGGCCACGAGGTAGGGGGCGCGCCCCTGACCCTCGTGGCAACCCCGTAAGGTGGTTGGTGCCCTTATTTCATCCTAAGAAAGCCAATATCCGGATACAAATCGTGTTAAAATTTCAGCCGAATCGGAGTTACGGATTTCCGGGAATATAAGAAACGGTGAAAGGCCAGAATCTGAAACGCAGAAACAGAGAGACAGATCCAATCTCGGAGGGGCTCTTGCCCCTCCGCCTCCATGGAGGCCATGGACCAGAGGGGATATCCTTCTCCCATCTAGGGAGAAGGTCAAGGAAGAATAAGAAGAAGGGGGGCTCTCTCCCCCTCTCCTCCGGTGGCGCCGGAACATCGCTGGGGCCATCATCGTCACCGCAATCTACACAAACACCTCCGTCATCTTCACCAACATCTTCATCACCTTCCCCCATCTATCTACAGCGGTCCACTCTCCCTCAACCCTCTGTACCCTCTACTTGAACATGGTGCTTTATGCTTCATATTATTATCCAATGATGTGTTGCCATCCTATGATGTTTGAGTAGATTTTCGTTGTCCTATCGGTAATTGGTGAATTGCTATGATTGGTTTATTTTGCTTGTCGTTATGTTGCTGTCCTTTGGTGCCCATCATATGAGCATGCATGTGGATCACACCGTAGGATTAGTTGTATGTTGACAGGACTATGTATTGGAGGGTAAGAGTGACAGAAACTTCAACATAGCATAGAAATTGATGCATACGAGATTGAAGGGGGGACAACATATATTAATGCTATGGTTGCATTTTACCTTAATGAATGTTAGTAGTTGCGGATGCTTGCTAATAGTTCCAATCATAAGTGCATAGAGTTCCAAGTCAGGGATGGCATGCTAGCAGTGGCCTCTCCCACATAAAACTTGCTATCGGTCTAGTAAAGTAGTCAATTGCTTAGGGACAATTTCGCAACTCCTACCGCCACTTTTCCACACTCTCTATACTAACTGTATTACTTCTTTACCTAAAACAGCCCCTTTTTATTTACATGCTCTTTATATTCTTGCAAACCTATCCCGTTACACCTTCAAAGTACTTCTAGTTTCATACTTGTTCTAGGTAAAGCGAACGTTAAGCGTGCGTAGAGTTGTATCGGTGGTCGATATAAGTTGAGAGAATATTTGTTCTACCTTTAAGTCCTCGTTGGGTTCGACACTCTTATTTATCGAAAGAGGCTACAATTGATCCCCTATACTTGTGGGTTATCATACGTTTACCGTGCCAACTCAATTCGAATCCAGTATGTATTCTATTTTTGTTCGGGCAGGATCCATTTTCGATTGGAATAAAATTCTATATACATCATTTTTATATATACTTTCAAAAGCACAACACCGTTTATACATAAATATGGTTTACAAATGGCAT
Organism: Triticum aestivum; assembly: GCF_018294505.1. Taxonomy (NCBI): domain Eukaryota; kingdom Viridiplantae; phylum Streptophyta; class Magnoliopsida; order Poales; family Poaceae; genus Triticum; species Triticum aestivum. Next base: position 439,818,918 of record NC_057800.1, on the reverse strand, counting down.
GGTCTCAGACTCATAAGGCTAGATCCATCTTAATTTGGATTTTTCAAATGTTTGAAACCACTTTATCTTGAAATCCAATGTATGCATTCCTCGCTAACTGTCTCCAATTAATGTGTGTTTCATGCGGTTTTTTGTACTTCTCAAACTTGTATAATGTGTTTCACACACGCAACATATAGCGTAGTACCATTTAGACATTAATTGCATATAAACCAGGCATTGTCTCTAATTAAAGAATCTATGGATCACTAATATTGATAAACTATATAACATTACACGTGTCCTCAAATTCAAATGAATATGCGTGTTTGATACACCAATGTTCCTTATGATATTATCGATGTCGTGATCTCTAATTTAAATATTTGAATCCCATTAATCCATATATTCATCTCATATAGCTATCACTCATGCTTATATAGGAGTATCTCTCTAGACCTATATGCGTTCATCGTCTCTCGGGTATCTCTCGTGCTACCTATATGTCGACAATGCTCTTTTATCATTGTAACACACTGACGGTACTCTCTCCCTCGACCTTCATCACTCTATCTCTTTCTAAGTATATCTCGCTCCCTGCTATGTGTCTCTAACTATGATTCTCCATGTGAAATCTCTTTCTCTCACACAAACACAAACTTCGTCTCCCAGGGTCTCATTTCTCTCTAGTATTCCCTTGCGTGCCACTCGCACACCCCCTCTCACACAGAGATGTCTTGCGCTCATTAGGTATGAGAAGCTACAACTCTTCCTCTTAAATATCTCTCCCTCACAGACAAACACAAACTCTGTCTCCCAAGGTCTCATATCTCTCCACCATTCTCTTGTATGTCGCTCACACACTCACTCTCCCTAGAGATATCTCGCGTTCCCTGATATGTCTCTCTAGCTATCACTCTCGTTGTGAAATATCTTTCTCTCTTGCAAACACAAAACTCCGTCTCTCAGGATCTCATTTCTCTCTGATATTTGTTCGTATGTGACTCACATGCACCCTCTCTCTATCTCTCTCACACCCACACACATAACTCAGCCTTCTGATCCACACGACTCTTATCTCTAACACACACACTAGCTAGAATATTTATCTTTCTAGTTATTTGTTTCTCCATCAACCTTCTTTCTCACCCTCACTCTTGCTTCCTATCACAAACACTATATATGTTTCTCTCTACATGCAGTCATGCACCCTCTTTTTATCTTTCTCTCGCACACACATAACTTCACCCTCTGAACCACTCGGCGGTCATCTCCAACACTCAAACTAGCCGATGTCCCTCTAGCTAGCATCTCTATCTCTGTAGCTATCTGTAGTTTCTCCGTCAACATTTCTTTCTCGCATGCACTCTTGCTTCCTATCACGCACACTATATATGTCTCTCCATACATGCATCTATAGGTTGATCTCTTTTGCACAATCGTTGTGTCTCGCTCCCTCTGCACGCCATAGATGCATGCTCCAGCCCACTCCGCTATCTCTTAAATACAAAAACACATGCTCAATTATCGGGCCTTCTTCCCTGCACTCTCACATGCATGCATATTGTTATACTGATCCGTCTCTCCCATGTCATTGATCTTATGACTTATGTCTTCTTTCTTTTATCTCGATCATGCGCGTGCGGACACACACACATCCTACATATACATGTATACCTCTCGCACATGCACGTTCAGGTCTCCTATGTCTTCATACGTAGTTAACTACCCTCAGCCCTAACCTCACATCGAATCGTTCTCTTCTTGTGTGCACATAACTTCCGCCTGGATGGGTAAAACACACACTCACACTTAACAATCTCCTTCTAGCTACCCCCCTCTCTCACTCTTCCCCTATATACCCAAAACCAATAAGACCATCCCTTCGTTTAATTCCTGCCTACATGCACCATCGATATATAGTAGTCATCCTCGGTGTCTCTCGAACAAACACGTTTTCTCGATGTAGACTCCTCTCACGCGCACACACCTTCTCTTCCCTCTCTGCGGGCCTTTTCTCTCTCGCACCCCCTCGTTGGTGGCCTCTGACATACACATCACCTCTCTATGATGAAGCCACGCACACTTAAATTACTTTCGCCACCGAAGACTCCGCGTCACACACACATACACGCACCCACCCCCCCCCCACCCCCACACACACACTAAGACTCCATCTCACACACACATGCTTTAGCCAGAGCATTTGTTCCTACCACCCTTCATACAACCTTACCCGCATGATAAACAATCACCTTAATTTACTTGTATAACATGGACAAATTCCACTTTACTTTAGTAGTTAGCAAAATTCTCATCATTATATAACACAAAAATCACGAGCAGGAAGTGAATTTTTTTTACACAACCACGTTAACATGGCCACGTAAATCACTAGCTAAAGTGTAGCACCATTATACTTATATCCCGATGCAAAAGGTTGAGTACATGTCCGAAGAGTAGAGTCGCACACACGCACTCTATCTCTCAGAATCACACACACACACACACACCAGTTACATGACACCCCCTTAAGCAGACACATATGTTACAATTTGTGCGGGTACACGTGATGGTGCACATTTATTTAAGCCGGACAGTGAACCAAATAGTAGCTGCATTCATTCCCTTCTCGCCGCCTCTTCTCTGGTCGCCGTCGGCCGATAGCCATGGTTCGGCCGAAGGTAACGACATACGCCATACTCCTGCCGGAGCGGCGCTTTAATCTGGAGGCGACGTGAAGCCAGGATCGCAGCCGCCCTGCCTCCGGGGTCCGGACTAGCCGGAGCCAGATGAGGTGGCGTTGGAGGCGGAGCAACACGCGGAGCTGGAGAAGAAAGACAATGTGGAGCTGGAACAGGAGGACAACGACGCGGGTGAAGCGGAGCCGGGGGAGGATGATGATTTCCATTATACTCAGACTTAAAGGGCTTTGAGTTTCACACCACATTTATTTCATAGACATAAGAGAAAGGAAATTTTAGTGGTCATGCATGCATCTTTTTGTGCTAGCACTCCTATATAAGGGTTGACCGGTCGCTTCCTGCGGACATGCGCGGGCAGTGGAAGAGGAAGGAGAAGGGAAGCGGGCTGTGGAGTAACATTTTTTACCACAATTTCTTAGGAAACTAAGTGCAATAGTTGAGTAGTTTTGCAAACTACCAGTACATACTACACCTGAAACGGTTCAAAACGAATACCACCACCATGCCCGCGTCTGACTGCCCTGGCCTACCCAACCCCCCTCTCTTGCCAGCGTGCGCTTTCTGCTTGAAACGGTCAGCGTCGCCCCGGAGCGTCTGTGCCGCATTAATGCCCGGCCAGAGCGGAGGCGATCTCTCACTGGCACTGGTGCGCGTCGGTGCTAAACAAACGGTTTTCAACCCCTTTCCACGACGGCATTTGGAACCGTCGCCAAGTGAGTGTGGGCGATAGGGGGGGTCCTTCCCACACGACCCAGAAACCGTCGGGGATAGGCCCTCCTGGGACACAGGCTGAGGCCGTGTACGATCGGGTGAGGCATCAAAACCCAATAATTTATGTAGGTATGTACATCCCACACGGTAATCCAAGAAAATCATTTCCATAGGTATGTACATCCCAGACGGTGAATCCTAGAAAAACATTTCCGTTTGTATGTATATCACACACAGTCAAATAAGGAATACCTTTCCGTTCTTATGTACATCCCACACAGTCAATCCAGGGAAAATGTTTCGGTTTGTACATATATCCCACACAGTTTTATTTGTAGGCTCGTGTGTGAAAGGTGTAACTATCACACATGGTCTGCCTTGGTTAATTGTTTTCTTTTATCAACTATATCACACACGATTTGCTGAAGAAAACTGTGTGGCATTGGGCTATCCATCGCAAGCGCTTTTACTGCTAGAACCGTTTGCAAAGGTCCATGACACATTTAGTAGGTTTATTAGTTTACAATTAATAATTCCAGTATTATGCAAATTCACATTTCATATCGAACAGCTGTTTGCCAATTTCATATCAGACACATAAATATATTATAACATCACAGTACGATAGCTACATGAAAACAACACGGTACAACATATAGCTAGTTCAACTTCATAAGAGCAATATGTTCATTTCCCTAATCGAGATCATCCAGACTCGTCTTATCCACCTCTGCTTTCAGTTCAGTAAGAATATGTTTTGCACGGGCCAACTAGGAAAGTGCCTCCTCCTTCGCCAACACCATCTTAGCAAAGTCTGATTTGAAAAATCTGAGCTCATTCTCCACCTTCAACTTTTTATTCCGCATCTTCAAATATTCTTTAGCATTGACAATAGTTTCTCTAAGCCTACGTCTGTTCTATTCCTCATACATGGTCCAGAGCTTCGTTAGGCACATCTTCAAAGACTGTGGCCACTCTTGATCAACCCACTCCAAGTAAGAACACTTCCGTTCATCCTATAATATTTAAAACTAGATCAATAGCAATTGTAGGGGAGATGGGTTTATAGAAACATAGAAAATCACCAATGCTTATTTTGAAAAACTGAAGAAACATGTTAATTATGATATATCTTCTCAAAAAGATCAATGTGCAAATGAAATAATTGGTACTGAAACAACAACCAAATTCTGGAACATCAGAACCTATAATTAACTACAACGACGCTACAAGTTCTTACTCATGTACAATAAATAACAAATTGAACATTTTATGAGGAAGGTAAATATAACTGCAATAGCATAGCGACAGTGTTTAGATGACAACAAATTGATACTAACAGGTGTGTACATGCACAAATTTAGTAACATAGAACTAATATCACTAAGGCCGTCCACTATGTATGCCAAAACTGGGGTAAAGACAACTATTGCTACATCTCGCACCGGTGCCCTGCACTGGCGAGCCGATGCAGCGGAAAAAAAATCAGGGACCCAGACTCCGGAGCACGTAGTTGCTCCGATGCCCAGTTCCTTCGTGCCATAAAGATTTAGTATTTTACTACTTGGCAGCTCGGATGTGTGGACCAAAGTTGACTGCACAAATTGCTGAAGCGGTGCCAAATAATTTTCTAATGGCACCGCTGATGAGATGGCACCAATTTAAGATACTTGGTACAAACTGTGACACTGTCTTAGGATGCGTTTGTTGAATGTGTGGTATGAATGGGTTGGGACCGTGACAGGGTCTGAATCACATCTAACAAATGATTTGTAACAACGAAAGAGGGTCTAACCTTCTCTGCACAGCCAGAAACTTCCTCCCATTGTCCACAGAATCAAACGCAACTAGCTTCACACATGGAGATTGATGGTGACAATGAGCAGATAGATCTTCAGCCACCCCGCTCCATTTGTTGCCACTGATGGTTCTAGGGAGCTACAAGAGGAATAAATGACTCAAATCGACCATCGAGTAAAAATCCTTCATTCCAAGTCATAGCCCCGGAGAGAGAAGAGAGGCATAACCGAGTGGTGAAGGAGTCGTCGCCGGAGGAGGAACCGCTAGAGATGTCTTTGAAGAACACCATGGCGACCCCGGCGGTAGGATGTGAGACGGTGAGAGCGAGTAAGCGGTTACTGCTTAGCAAGGAAGGAAGGAAGAAGGAAATAGGGGAAATGTGACTTGTGGTTGGGGAGAAAAGGGGGTGGGGAAGGGGGAAGGGGGCGAGGGTAGATATTTTGGCGATAGGCCAAAATTTTGGAAATGTGGAGGGAAACTTTGCGCGCGGTGCCGGTGGACCTTTCACTTTGAACGATTATGTGCATCGCAAACAATTCTTCTGCTTTACGCGCATGGGATGAGTTTGATAATTCAAATTTTGGTGGAAATTTTCTCGGGTACGTCATTGCATAATTTAACATCGCTTGTTAATTTGGGCACACAAAAGAGCATATAGCAGACAGAACACACTTACCGAATCGAGCAATTTTAGTAATTAAACAGAGCCAGTTGACCTAAACATTGCTCTAACAAAAGACCAGCATAAAAAGCAAAGCCTAGGTACACATAATTTTAACAAATCCGCCGCCGCGCCGGCCTGTGCATCGCCGGTGTGAGATGAGACGTCAATGACTTGTCCTGGCGACATGCCACTGTTGGTGGACTCCGTGTCCCCCCTGCCGAAGTCGACCGCGTCCTCGTCCTCGGCGCCGCCCTCAAGGTTGTAGTACTCGTAGTAGTGGCTGTGCCAGAGCTCGCATTGGTACTCCACCGCCGATTCCTCGATGGGCAGACTCTTCTCTACCTCAACCTCGGCCACGCACAACTCCTCCACCCGGTGCTCCTCGATATCCGCCGCCTCCTGCATCTCTAGCTCCCACTTGCCGACCTCATGAGGAAGCAGGTGCTCCATGGCCACCGCCGCCTTTTCAGACGTGGGTTGCATGCTGGAGTCTGAGGTGGCCTAGAATATCTTGGCGTGTGCATCCTCGATCTTGGTGTGGACGGCCTCGCCCCGGGCCAGGGCGACATCGGCGGCACGGATGACAGCTCGAGTGCTCTCGGTGTTTGCAGCCGTCGTTGCAGTAGCACCTGCGGCCATCTTGGCTGCTGCAGCTGCCTTGTCGGCTGCCGCTGATGCCCTCTCGGTGGATACGGCCGCGCTCAATGCGGATGCGGCGACACTCTCGGTGTAGGCGGACACGCTCTCGGCGCAGGCAACGGCGCTCGGGGGGATGCGACCATCGTACGGGCCTTCACGAAGTGTTTCCATGGTGTCGTCTTTGCAAGAAGGGGTTGCGGGAATGGGGATCGGGATTCGTGGATTCAGGAGTTTCCGGCACTGGAGCAGACGAGCCGGCGAAGCTTAAGGAGGGAGACTTAAATAGACCCAGATATTTTCATCGCAAACGGTTCCTAGAAAACAATTGTGTGTGATGTTGTAGATATTTTTATTAGCTGCGAAAGACGAATTTGGAGTAAAGTGGCAACGGAGGGTGTTTCCAATGAATGAGAAATTTTGTAGTACTAATAGAACTGTCATGTCAAATTTTGGAAAATTTCAGGGGTCATTTGACCTTTTAAGACATTTAGGTGATTTTCTAGCCATTTAATGACCATAATTGAAATTTGAACTACATGTACATGCAACAACTAACCATAGCGGTTTGAAAACTCATATTTCGTGTACTTGTGTGCGATTTAATTCCATGTGCAGTAAATTGGAAGGAATTTTCAAACATATTGGTCTAATGGCTATGACACAATTAAGCATGGAGTCACATGGCAATTTAATTCCAAAAAAAATCAGAAACACATGAAACCTTGGTTGATGTAATGTCATGCCACCAAGATAATGTGGTAAAGAAATTGGCATGTTTGATGAAAGTTTGAACACACACCCCTCACAAACCGGAGCAACTAACTAGAAGGCTCGTGGTTCCGAGAGGGAACAATGCATGTTTCATGATGAACGGGAGATAGCTTCCTCTTATGGCGTTCAATTTTATTCTACGTCTAACGTGCACTACTACAATTGTAATGTGAAATTTTTGAAAATTCTAGGCATTTGACCTTTTCAAGACATTTAAATGATTTTCTAGCCATTTAATGACCATAATTCAAATTTGAACTACATCTACATGCAACGCCTAATCAAAACGGTTTGAAAAATCATATCTGCGTACTTGTGTGCGAGTTAATTCCATGTGCAGTAAATTAGAAGGAATTTTTAAACATATTGGTCTCATGACATGGACACATGCATACGTATGCATGGAGTGACATGGCATTTTAATTCCAAAAATAATAAAAAATGATCAGAAAAACATGAAACTTTGGTTGATGTAATGTCATGCCACCAATATGATGTGGTAAAGAAATTGGCATGTTTGACAAAAGTTTGGACACACACCCCTCACAAAACTGGAGCAACTCACTAGAAGGTTCGTTGTTCCGAGAGGGAACAATGCATGTTTGATGACGAATGGGAGATGGCTTCCTCTTACGGCCTTCAATTTTTTTCTACGTCTAACGTGCACTACTACAACTTTAATGTGAAATTTTTAAAAATTCTAGGGGTCATTTGACCTTTTGAAGACATTTAAGTGATTTTCTAGCCATTTAATGACCGTAATTCAAATTTGAACTACATCTACATGCAACACCTAACCAAAACGGTTTGAAAAATCATATCTGTGTACTTGTGTGCAAGTTAATTCCATGTGCAGTAAATTAAAAAGAATTTTCTAACATATTGATCTCACGACAAGGACACATGCATACGTATGCATGGAGTGACATGGCATTTTATTTCCAAAAAATTAAAAAATGATCAGAAAAACATGAAACCTTGCTTGATCTAATGTCATGCCACCAAGATGATGTGGTAAAAAAATTGGCCTGTTTGACGAAAGTTTGGACACACACCCTTAACAAACCGGAGCAACTCACTAGAAGGTTCATGGTTCTGAGAGGGAACAATGCATGTTTGATGACGAGCGGGAGATAGCTTCCTCTTACGGCCTTCAATTTTTTTTCCATGTTTAACGTGCACTAATACAACTGTCATATGAAAATTGGGAAAATTTCAGTGGTCATTTGACCTTTTATAAACAATTAAGTGATTTTCTAACCATTTAATGACCGCAATTCAAATTTGAACTACATCTACATGCAACGCCTAACCATAACGGTTTGAAAAATCATATTATTGTGTACTTGTGTGCGAGTTAAAAAATCATCAGACGATGTAAATATCTGGTGTTGAAAAAAGAAAATGTAAAGATCTGGCAAGACAACCGGCTCCCACACGATTAGCACTCTATCTCGCGGCTCAAGGTTTGGTAGGTGAGTGGCAAGCATCATTAATCCGACACGGTTCTGCATTGGCAACCGTCAGCTATTATGTTCACACACGAATTTTAGCTATTATCTTCACACAAGAATTTTGCTGCGGGAATCGTGTGTAATTCAAACTACAGTACTCGTAAATTTCGACGATCGGCGTGTGTACTATCCCCATCGATCTAGATTCCGGCCGCCAATAAATACTACCTTGCTCACGTCGTCCCTCCTGCGTTCTCATCTACATCCTCCCCTCGCTCGCCCTCTCTCTCTCTCAAATCTCTGCCATGGCGCTGCCGTTCTGCCCACGTGCCGACGAGGAGTTGCCGCCCCCTGAGGACGCTCACTCGATTAGCAGCAACGAGGACCCCTACCCGCCGCCTGACGAGGTTGCGCCAGACCCCTCAACTTTGGATTGGTTTTGGGGCCAGTACAATCTTTATCTGTGGAAGTCGCTGCTGCTGGCTGAGAAAGCCAGGCAAGTGGTGTTCAAGAAGGAGATGGCGGAGGAGGAAGCCAGGTATCAGGCGGCCTATGAAGCCCGTGATGCCGCCTGGAAAAAGGAGGTGGCGGAGCTTTGGGGGCGGGTGCATCGTTGTGCCGAGGAGGTGTATCAAGATGGGTACTTCGCGAGGAAGGTCATAGGCGTTGGGCGCCTCGTCGCTGTGTGGAGGTGGGCCGATAAGCTCCAGCGTGCCACCGACGAGGAGCTCCGGTGGGCGCCCAACGAAATGGCAAGATCGGCCGCGTGCGTCCGCCAGCAAGAGGCAGATCGGTACGTCAAGAGCTGCGAGGCAAAGGAGGCGGGGTACTGTCTACACACTGGGAAGACGCCGCGCACCAGGGATCTGCTGGCAAGGGGCTGCCGGAATACTGGCCCAGGAGGGATTATTAGTTTTAGTATTGTTCGTTTTCAATTTTATGCGTTGTACCTAGTAGTTAAGTATCATCACATATATGTGATGATATTTTATCTATATATATTCTGTGATGAACTAATGATCAATTTATATATATATTGTGAATTCCATTTTTTACCTGTTTTTGTATACTAATTTGAATCTAGCTGTTATCGTCCACATATACAGAATGAAAAGCGTATATACACAGATTGAAATAGAACATATAAGTATGGAAAACAGAGTACACACATTGAAACAGAGCGATAAACAGAGCAATACTATGATTGCTGTGAATCCATAGCTATCCATGTCGAAACGACTTTTCTAGATAAAACCCGTCCATGAGACCATGACCAGCAGCCCTTGCCTACAGTAGCTCTTGGCTCTGCCTGAACTCATGCAGGCGTTCGTCCAAGTGGTCGACACGCTCGCGATACATCTGGAGCGTGATCTCGAGCTCCAAGTTGCCTATTTCATCGGAGATCACCAGCACAAGGATGTGACGGCCATGTTCCTCTACTGCGCTTAGGTGGACACCTGGGCCAAGGAGGCGGTCAAGCCTACGGACCAGCGCGTTGGCATCCAACGGGCCGCGGAGATGGAGAACGGCGACACGCATGCGAACGGTGGGGCGGACGTTCGGTGCAAGTACGGTGCGGCTGGCCTCTGGTGCAAGTACGTTGCTGAGGACCTCTGCCCACTCCTGCCGAGGAATGAGGGTACTGACGGGACATGTACCCAGCTGTGATGTCGTGTCGACAGCAGGCAAGCGCCGATGGATCTGCTCTTGCTGTGCGGTGCGCCGCGCCTCTCGCTCTGCAGTGCTCCAACGGTCTCGCTGTGCGGCGAGCCGTAGCCTATCGGCGCAGTAGCGCCTAGCTTGCTCTGCAGCGCGCCATCGATCATGTTGTGCGGCAAGCTGCAGCCTGTTGGCGCTGACATGCCTATCTTGATCCGCGGCGCTCAAGTGCCATGCGCCAAATGTTTTCTCAACCCTGGCGATGACGCGCATCACGGTGTCGTCCATCGCGTTGTCGGGGAGCGCCTCGGCCTCGACGGGCCGTGGCACCTGCTTGTTTTCCTCGTCGACGAGGTTGATGGCAGAGGCGACACTTTGGTGGGTTGGCATGCCTGGAAAAGGTGGATGTGCTACAGGTTGTGCTTTTCGCCTTCGTGTGTCGCGCGCCGCCTATGCGCAATACCGTTGGGTGGCGGGAAACAGGTGAGGAAATGTCAGGAAACGGTGGTGTGTTCATAAAACGCCATCAATTATTGGAAACTTAGCATAGAAGGAACATCGACCTAGCACAAGAAGTAGATGAGGATCAGATGAACACAGACCACACTAGGGAACCCATCAGGGATGAATTCATCAATCCCAAACGGATGAATTAGAAGGAATCATCTGTGTTATTATTGGTCTTCGCACGCATTTCTGATTACAGACCTGTTTGCCACCCATCACACACATCTTGTTATATTGAACCGTTTCTGTTTTCTTGTCTCAATGCAAACAGTTTATCCGAGTGAACCGTATGCCGTATATCGCACACACCTTCATCTGGCTGCCCGTTTCTTTTGTGTTGCCTAATCACAAACAGTTCATCCGAGTGAACCGTATGTTGTATATCGCACACACCTTCATCTGGCTGCCTGTTTCTTTTGTTCCTCCTCATCACAAATAGTTAATTAAGCTGAACCATATGCCCTGCATCGCACACGCAACTAAAATCTGAACCGTGTTTGATGCATCCTCCATTGCAAATGTTTTGCACCTTTTTTGACGGTTATTTTACACCACCGTTTGCGATTATGGCATCGCACACGGTTTCATCGAAGGGTATCCGATCGTAGTGTCGCGTTAGCAGCATCCTGCAGTAGTGTGGCGCCGGCTTTGAAGCAGCACGACGGCCGAGAGAGCACCGCTTCCTGGTGCACGCGACTGCTCTGCGTCGAGGCTGGCCATAGTTTGGATGAGTCTCCATCGTGGGGAGCCACACTAGCTGCGATGATATGGACTCCCGTTGCACATGGTTATGGATCGTTTTATCTATGAAGAACACATGGGATTGGAACTACAAGACAGACATGTACCCAGGAGTGGACGTACGAACCTGAGTAATGTTGCGCAGTAAGTGAAGTAGAAAGGCACAAATAGTATGAACATGCGTGGCATATAGGCATTTGTCTCTTACTACCACTAAATGTTGTACGTGCAATGCACGGTGATGTTATGGTGTAGTATGTGCCTAAGTACTCTACTAGTACTACTATATTAATTGGAGGCACATATTAGGTTTTATATTTGTTTATGTGTATGCCCCTAGACCTTCCAACTAGACATGTCTTTCTCTTCGGGACACACTTTGTTCGTTCATACCACTAGTACTACTACATGTGGTCTCCAACCCAGAAGTGGAAGAAGTGGAGACGCTCTACCATGATGTTCATGTCCCACTCCTTTCGCTGACGTGTGGGACATCCGGCACGTGCCATGTTTGGCACTCCTTCATCGTAAGAGTTCAAATGCTAGCATTCATTAAAAAATTAGCAATGATACTATACCATGTGGTTTCCTTGCTCCTCGATATTGGAAAGAATACTTCCGTTCATCAACATGTGGGACGTCGACCATCCTGGTCCACTTTCCATGCACACAGAACTCCTAGGGAGAGTCACCCCGGTCGTCGCGCCACAGTAATAATGACTAATGAGCCGTCAAATCATAGGCCCAACCTTTCCCACTGTAAAGTTGCTCGATGAAGGAACCATCATGACTTTGTTGAATTCCACTTCTTGAAGAAAACTACTCTACCAACAGTACTGCTAGCTACAGTAGTTACTTCAGCAGAGGCCTCCTTTGGTTCATAGGATAGGAATTTTATAGGAATATGAAAATCATAGTAAGTGAGATGACATGCATCTCAATTGCTATAGAGAAAGAGATGCCATTTGATTCATAGGATATGAATTTTTCCATTGATTCTAGGCTAATGTACTGGTAATTTGCTCTAAAATCTAAAATAGTAACTAGTACTGGTACATGCTCGTAGTTAATTAAACAAACATACGGGCGACATAGACACACACACTAACTACTAGTACTACTACTTCTCACATGCTGGCCAGACGCCGTCGTTCTCCTTCCCGGCTTTGTCGACAACACCCCGCCGTGCTTGGATCTCCACTGGCCTCTCCGTAGCAGCGTGTGCGTCCTCTTCTTTCTTGCGGTGGCGGGCCTCTCTTTTCTTGAGTGCTTTCTGACTTTTCCGCTCCCTCTGTGTGGCTTTGGCCGCCACTTGCTCTATCGCCCATTCGGCCTTGGCAGCTTAAAATTCCGCCCATGTAGGTGTGAGGTCGCGAGTGGCGATGAACTCGACACGGTGGGATGCCACCGCTTCCCTACCATTTTGTGTGCAGTCGTGGGCGGCAAGGAATTCGGTGCGGCGGAATGCCATCGCTTCCTTACCGGTTATTGTGTGGCGTGGTGGCATGAATGACGTTTGGTGAGAGCTCTGGGGTGGAGTGGCCGGACAACCGTATAGTGCATTGGTTTGTCAAGAGCTCAAGGATAGAAGACGAAGGAAATTTGGATTCCCCTTCAATCTTGGTCATTTATTACCGAGTAAAATGCATTGGCGGTCATCGAACTTGTCTTGATAGCTCACTTTGATCATTGTATACAGGATATGGTGATTATACGGTCACTAGCTCAGCGTATAGCTCTGTATTTGTCTGGTTGACCAGTCAAACAGTCCGCATGCGCCTCATCAGCTCATGTTCTTTATCTATATATCTATGCGGGCCTACCAGTTAGTGGAGAAAAAAATAAAATAAAATTATGTGTTGTGAGGAATCAAACCACGGACTCGTCGCTGCAACGCACACTCGTCAGCCAAATGAAAATGATATACTTTGCGTTAAATGCACAAACCAAATTTTTTATATTATACATGATGCACACATTAGCGCACACCGTCCATAGAGGCAAGTAGCATGTACATGTGTAGACCCTCATGCTCACGCTGTCAAACCATGCTAATGCATGCACGTTGCCCTCTCAATCAAAGTCCTGCTCATGGCGCAACACAAACGGTGAGCCCATCACCTACGCACCCTGGCGGTGCCTGACATTACTGTTTAGACGTTTGCTGTCGGCCTCCACGAACACCGACCATGTATTCACCTAGCTCAACACCAATGGTCATACTCGTGCTTGGGCGCTGAGCTGCTCGACATTAGCCATGGCTCTGCACACGACGCGACGACGTGCTCGGCGCCTTGCTCATGTATATCATCCATCACAACAACAATCTATAAAACAGTCTAGCTAGAGAGGGTACTATGGTACCTATATATGTATTGTGAGCGACTGACCATAGTGCCACTGCACACGAGTGTGTGTTTGATCGATTCATCCATTATTCGTAAGTTATGCATGGTTGTGTGGTGTCTAATGATGGTCGTCGAAGGCTAGCTGGCGACAAGAGCGGTTGCATGGATGATTGGTTGTCAATACATGCCGCATATGCTTCAAAGGCTCGTCGTCCATGAGTTCACATTTTACCACCGTGCCAGTGTCTGACCGCCCTGGCCTAACGAAACCCCTTCCATCGCTAGCGCGCGCTTCCCACCTGAAACGGTCACCGTCTCTCAAGAACGTCAATGCCGCATTCACAGGACATAACTGCAGGTGCAGTTGGTGTGTCACTGACATGCGGGCCAGATGCATGTTGGGCCCACATCTTAATGACCCAGCTGCACCTACAGTTAAGTCACTAAAGCAGCATCTGCATTCACGCCCGACGCGAACTCTCACCGGCGCCAACATCGCAGCCGTGCGATGGCCGAGAGAGCGCCACCCGCGCGGCATCCCGGTGCAAGTGACTGCTCAGAGTTAATGACACCACGGCCATTCTTCTGTCCACTGCCCACATTAATGACATGTTGCTGCCGATGAACCTACTCCGACGCCAGCCGTCCATCCATCAGCCGCGGCTCATTGCCATTCACCCGCTATATTAACTTGAGCCCCAGCTCCCAGCCATAGCCAAAGACCCACACTCATTCTCCTCCGATCCCTTTCTTCTGTTGGCACCACTCCAACCATGGCCTCCTAGCGCTCCAAAGCTCTTTTGGTCATACTATCGTAGGAGCAGACGAAGGACATCGGAGGCTCCGCTCCAGGCACGCTCCAAAGCTCTCTTGGACGTACTGTTGCAGGAGCAAACGAAGGAGATCGCTGGCTCCCCCCGGCCACCCTCTACCTCCACGACCACGAAGCCGGCACACGTGCGCGGGCGCAGCCGACAGCGAAGAAGAGTAGTACACGGTAGGTTGCCGCCACTCTGGTCCCAGGAAGGCCAGGCGGTCCTCCACTCAGTCGACACCAAGCTTGGTGGGGTAAACATCTGCGTCTGATTAGGCGCTTGATAGTGACATGGAGGCGGTAATCTTCAGAACCTTGTGCTCCGGAGGAGTAGGTTATCGAGGTGGAGTTGGAAAAAGGCGAGGCGTATGAGGTGGAGACAAAGGCAATGGCCGGTGTTCGGAAAAGTTGTCGAAATGTAATGAATTTCGTCCGGTTAATTTGAAATTTTCTTTGTTTGCACGAATTTCGTCCGGTTAGTTCATATAGTTGTTGAAAGGTATGCGGGCAGCATTGGATGGCATCCTCTGGCATCAGTGTCCTCGGACAGATGCCCGTGTAAATTTGTGGGCCAGCGATGGAGATGCCCGAACTATCATGCTATAATCGGTAACAGTGCTCCATTTTTTCGCAGGGAACAGTTATCCCTCGATCAAAATCAGATCTGCCATGTTTCACACTCCTCCCACGTAAGAGTGTAGACTCTTGCTTACATAAAATTGGAGCAAGTGGACGGCACTATAGCACATCATATCACTCAAACTAGCCTGCCTAATGTGCGGGAAAGCCCCGCCCTCGTCATTTTGTTCTGGATTTCTATCGATCGATCGCACGAAAATGTTAAGCTTTGCAAGTTCAAAAGGAAAAGGCGGCACACTTACGACTCGTACGCGTCGCGTTCGTGTCGCACCCGCGACAGTCCAGCTCGCACGCTGCTCACGAGAGGGGACATGTGTTGTCTTGCATTTTCACTAACATGTGGGACTGCAATTGAATAAATCGTCGATAGCCAAAATCTAATCGCTCGGCGACCGTCGGCTGAGAAGAGAGAGATGGGGGAGGGAGAAGAGATCGTCTTCCCGCCGCGCACAGACTCCAAGAAATATATGGT
Source organism: Triticum aestivum (assembly GCF_018294505.1). Taxonomy (NCBI): domain Eukaryota; kingdom Viridiplantae; phylum Streptophyta; class Magnoliopsida; order Poales; family Poaceae; genus Triticum; species Triticum aestivum. Next base: position 439,803,015 of record NC_057800.1, on the reverse strand, counting down.
GATAATGTGAGGTGGGCCATGCGGGAGTCCTGACCACTTCCAAGCCCGCTTCTGACCGCCCTGGCCCACCAGAAAACCCCTCCCCCTCCCACACGCGCTCCCCCCTCAGACATCGGCTGCCCGCATTAAGTAGTACTAGTTAAATACTTGGCTATAAGCCCGCTTATGTGGAGGAGAGAGAGGCATTGACAAAGTCAAGGAGTGGGCTCTGGTATAAAAACAATTGTGTCTAAAAAAGAAAGGTAAAAAACATTTGAGAGGAAATAGATAGAGAGAAAGTGAGAAAAGGTTGTAACCTTGTAGCCAACCTTATAGTAAACAATATGGTAGTATTACATGAGGAAGGAGGGAGTTGTGCACATGCCAAGTTCACTGGGCTGCCATGTTTCACACTCCTCCGTCGTAACAGTGGAGACAATAGCTTTCATCAAAAATAAATAATGAATACTCGTTGCTCGTCCTCTATACCGGAAAGAATACTTTCATTCGCTGACATGTGGGATGTCGACCATCCTGGTCCACCTGCCATGCAGAAAATTATCTTGGTCCACCCCGGTCGTAGCGTAGGCCCAACCTTTCCCACTGTAAGTTGGTCGGACAATGGAACCATCATGACTTCATTGAATTCCTCTTCTTCAAGAAAACTTACGGTACCCACAATACTGCTACCACACGCGAAGACTGGACGACACTGTACCACATCATATCACTGAAACCCATTTGGCCAAACTAGCCCACCTAGGATTTGTACTCCCTCTGTTTCAAAGTTAGTAGTACAAAGTTGAGTCATCTATTTTGAATGGAGGGAGTACGTCTCTATACTGCTATGATTATGTGTTCTAAAAAAAATCCTTTGTCAATCTAACGATTAGGAGTAGAAAGAGGGTCTTTCTCTTTGTCTTCTCTCTCCATCTAGAGCCCCTTTAGCACACGTACACACTCTCCATAGCCACTCCGAAAGTACGACGTCGCTACACATTCATGCTTCCAACAAAAACATTACACATTCATGCATGTTACAAGTATGTGCCAATTTTGTTGGATATTAATGTGAGGCCTCCATTGGTTTAGAGGTATCTTGTAGGAATTTCATAGGATAGGATTTCTATAGGAAAAATTTCTGTAGAGCCATTTGGTTTATAGGAATGGAATCATATTCCTATGGAGGAATTCTTCCTATCCTCCACATTTTATAGAAAAATAAAGATTAGCCTAGACTCAATGGAAAAAATCCTATGATGTGAATCAAAGGGTATCTCCTTTCCTATTCCTACTCATAGTATTTAAGATACATGTCATCTCATTTCCTATGACTTTCCTATTGCTACGACTTTCTTACCCTATGAACCAAATGAGGCCTGAATGTATCCATGTCGATCAATCGCTAAGCCTACATTTTAGGAGCTTGGGCTATTTGCTGATCGACAACGGATCAGACCTATAAGCGTACCACGAGCTCATCAGCCCCAACGTTTCTCTTCGGTGAGTGTTTTTCAAGTACTAGAGCTTGCACAGTAGCTAGCATACTAACACCAAGACTCATCAAACAAGCCCTGCTGATATGATAAACATTTCAAACTTACATCGAAGCATGCCATATATTACATCAAAATTTGGTGAGGATACGATACGTCTCCATCGTATCTACTTTTCCAAACACTTTTGCCCTTGTTTTGGACTCTAACTTGCATGATTTGAATGGAACTAACCCGGACTGGCGTTGTTTTCCGCAGAATTGCCATGGTGTTATTTTTCTGCAGAAATAAAAGTTCTCGGAATGACCTGAAAATCAACGGAGAATTATTTTGGAATATATAAACAATACTGGAAGAAGAATCCACGCCAGGGGGGCCTCCACCTATCCACGAGGGTGGGGGCGCGCCTGCCCCCCCCCCCCCTCGGCGTGCCCCCCTGCCTCGTGGGCCCCCTGACGCTCCACTGACCACAACCTTGACTCCATATATTCACTTTCGAGGAGAAAAAAAAATCAGAGAGAAGGATTCATCACGTTTTACGATACGGAGCCGCCGCCAAGCCCTAAACTCTCTCGGGAGGGATGATCTGGAGTCCGTTCGGGGCTCCGGAGAGGGGAATCCATTGCCATCGTCATCATCAACCTTCCTCCATCACCAATTTCATGATGCTCACCGCCGTGCATGAGTAATTCCATCGTAGGCTTGCTGGACGGTGATGGGTTGGATGAGATTTATCATGTAATCGAGTTAGTTTTGTTAGGGTTTGATCCCTAGTATCCACTATGTTCTGAGATTGATGTTGCTATGACTTTGCTATGGTTAATGCTTGTCACTAGGGCTCGAGTGCCATGATTTCAGATCTGACCTATTATGTTTTCATCAATATATGAGAGTTCCTGATCCTATCTTGAAAGTCTATAGTCACCTACTATGTGTTACGATCCAGCAACCCCGAAGTGACAATAGTCGGGACCACTCCCGGTGATGACCGTAGTTTGAGGAGTTACTATGTGTTAATGCTTTGTTCTGGTACTCTATTAAAAGGAGGCCTTAATATCTCTCAGTTTCCAATAGGACCCTGCTGCCACGGGAGGGTGGGACAAAACATGTTATGCAAGTTCTTTTCCATAAGCATGTATGACTATATTCGGAATACATGCCTAAATTACATTGATGAATTGTAGCTAGTTTTATGTCACCCTAGGTTATGACTGTTACATGATCGATCGCATCCGGCATAATTCTCTATCACCGATCCATTGCCTACGAGCTTTCCATATATTGTTCTTCGCTTATTTAATTTTCTGTTGCTATTCTTATCATCACTACAAAACACCAAAAATATTACTTTTGCTAGCATTACCTTTTACCACCGTTACCACTACTATCATATTACTTTGCTACTAAATGCCTTGTTGCAGATATTAAGTTTCCAGGTGTGGTTGAATTGACAACTCAGCTGCTAATACTTGAGAATATTCTTTGGCTCCCCTTGTGTCGAATCAATAAATTTGGGTTGAATACTCTACGCTCGAAAACTGTTGCGATCCCCAATACTTCTGGGTTATCAAGACTATTTTCTGGCGCCGTTCCGGGGAGATCTACGCCAAGTCAAGACATACCAAGTACCCATCACAACTCTTATCCTCCGCATTACGTTATTTTCCCTTTGGCTCTCATTTACCTCTCCCCCACTTCACCCTTGTCGTTTTATTCGCCTCTTTCCCTTTTTTTTCTTGTACCATGGCCCATTCAAAACGGTCTAAGGGTTCTCTCCCGGGTTTTACCTTGGATAGTCCCTCTGTTCTCTCTAAGCTCATAAGTAATGATGCTATGGAAAGACCTACCATGGTTATCAATGAGTGTTTGAATAATTTCGATGAATATGATCCCGTAATTTTTCGTTATTTACTTGATGAATCTTTTAAAGACGCTTGGGATAGGCTATTAATAATTCGAGCTAGCTATGTGCCCCAATATCAAATTGAGGTTTACCTGAAAGGTTTTTATATTGGTTTACCCTCTTCATTCTAGCAAGTTTTAGATTATATCTTTGAAGAAGGTTTTCTTGAGGGGGATCCCATTGATACTTATGAAAATATGAAAACTATATTTGGGCACCCCATGTGTGAGAAGGTTGAATCTACCTCTCTTTTGTGCTTTTACCAAAATGAAATTTACAAAGAAATGAAGGCTAGCTTAGATGCCAATTTCCGTAACGTGCTTATCTTTATTCCACCATTAATGGCCACGTGCTATCTCAAAATAGAAAGATAAATGCTATATAAAAGAAATTTTCTCTTTTCTTTCCTAATACCAAAGATGGCAATACCTAGATCTATCTTCGCTTTTATGCCTAGCTAGGGGCGTTAAACGATAGCGCTTGTTGGGAGCCAACCCAATTTTATTTTTATTCCTTGCTTTTTGCTCCTTTTTAGTAATAAATAATTTATCTAGCCTCTGTTTTGGTTGTGTTTTTTGTGTTTAATTAGTGTTTGTGCCAAGTAGAACCGTTGGGAAGACTTGGGGAAAGTCTTTTTGATCTTGCTGTAAAAAACAGAAACTTTAGCGCTCACGAGAATTGCTGCCATTTTTATTTGGAAAGTTATATTTAGTTATTTCTTTTTGCAGATGATTAATAGATAAATTACTCACGTCCATCAATTTATTTTAGAATTTTTGGGGTTCCATAAGTTTGCATTAGCTACAGATTACTACAGACTGTTCTGTTTTTGACAGATTCTGTTTTTCGTGTGTTGTTTGCATATTTTTGATGAATCTATGGCTAGTAAAAGAGTTCATAAGCCATAGAGAAGTTGGAATAAAGTAGGTTTAACACCAATATAAATCAAGAATGAGTTCATTACAGTACCTTGAAGTGGTGTTTTGTTTTCTTTCGCTAACAGAGCTCATGAGATTTTCTGTTTTAAGTTTTGTATTGTGAAGTTTTCAAGTTTTGGGTAAAGATTTGATGGATTATGGAACAAGGTGTGGCAAGATCCTAAGCTTGGGGATGCACATGGAACCCCAAGGTAAAATTCAAGGACACCAAAAAGCCTAAGCTTGGGGATGCCCCAGAAGGCATCCCCTCTTTCGTCTTCGTCTATCGGTAACTTTACTTGGAGCTATATTTTTATTTACCACATGATATGTGTTTTTCTTGGAGCATCTTGTATGATTTGACTCTTTGATTTTGAGTGAACCACAATCATCCTTGATGTACACACCTTTTGAGAGAGACTCACATGATTTGAAATTTATTAGAATACTCTATGTGCTTCACTTATATCTTTTGAGCTATATAGTTTTTGCTCTAGTGCTTCACTTATATCTTTTAGAGCACGGTAGTGGTTTTATTTTATAGAAATAGTTGATCTCTCATGATTAACTTATATTATTTTGAGATTCCTTTAGAACAACATGGAAATTTCTTTTAGGAATAATATAAAAACTTTCATAGAAGTGCATTGAATACTATGAGAAGTTTGACACTTGATAATTGTTTTGAGAGATGGAGATGGTGATATTAGAGTCATGCTAGTTGAGTAGTTGTGAATTTGAGAAATACTTGTGTTGAAGTTTGTGATTCCCATAGCATGCACGTATGGTGAACCGTTATGTGATGAAGTTGGAGCATGATTTATTTATCGATTATCTTCCTTATGAGTGGCGGTCGGGGACGAGCGATGGTCTTTTCCTACCAATCTATCCCCCTAGGAGCATGCGCGTAATACTTTGTTTTGATAACTAATAGATTTTTGCAATAGGTATGTGAGTTCTTTATGACTAATGTCGAGTCCATGGATTATACGCACTCACACCCTTCCACCATTGCTAGCCTCTCTAGTATCGCGCAACTTTCGTCAGTACCATAAACCCACTATATACCTTCCTCAAAACAGCCACCACACCTACCTATTATGGCATTTCCATAGTCATTCCGAGATATATTGCCATGCAACTTTCCACCGTTCCGTTATTATGACACGCTTCATCATTGTCATATTGCTTGCATGATCATGTAGTTGACATCGTATTTGTGGCAAAGCCACTGTTCATAATTCTTCATACATGTGACTCATGCATCATTGCACATCCCGATACACCGTCGGAGGCATTCACATAGAGTCATATTTTGTTCTAAGTATTGAGTTGTAATTCTTGAGTTGTAAGTAAATTAAAGTGTGATGATCATCATTATTAGAGCACTGTCCCAGTGAGGAAAGGATGATGGAGACTATGATTCCCCAACAAGTCGGGATGAGACTCTGGACGGAAAAAAGAAAAAAAAGAAAAAAAAGAGGCCAAAAATAAAAAGAAAAAGAAAAGAAGGCCCAAAATAAAAAAATGAGAGAAAATGAGAGAAGGGATAATGTTACTATCCTCTTTTCCACACTTGTGCTTCAAAGTAGCACCATGATCTTCATGATAGAGAGTCTTATCATTACCATTACTATCATATTACTTTGCTACTAAGCACTTTGTTGTAGATATTAAGTTTCCATGTGTGGTTGAATTGACAACTCAGCTGCTAATACTTGAGAATATTCTTTGGCTCCCCTTGTGTCGAATCAATAAATTTGGGTTGAATACTCTACCCTCGAAAACTGTTGCGATCCCCTATACTTGTGGGTTATCAAGACTATTTTTCTGGCGTCGTTGCCGGGGAGTATAGCTCTATTCTTTGAGTCACTTGGGATATATATCTGCATATCACTATGAAGAACTTGAAAGACACTAAAACAAAAATTTATCCCTCAACTACAAGGGGAGGTAAGGAACTGCCATCTAGCTCTGCACTTGATTCACCTTCTGTTTTGAGTAAGCTTGTGACATCTACACCTGCTATTCATTCTAATATGTCGCATGTTATTGATGATGCCACTTCTGCTATGCATGATACTTATGATGAAACTACTTCTATGCTTGATACTACTGTGCCACTTGGTGAATTTCTTGATGAACAATTTGCTAGGGCTAGAGAGAATGAAATTATTGTAACTGATAATATTGATGAAAGTGATGATGAAGATTCTCCCCCTAGATATGAATTACTTGTTGTGCCTGAGGGCAATGTTATGGATGAGGAAACTGCTAGAGATTTTCTTGCTTGCAATGATAGGAGTGATATTAAGAAATTATTAGCTAAGCTGAAACAAAAAACTTTGAATGATAGAATGAAATATGATCCTGCTTATGCTACTTCACCTATCTTTGTTACTGATAAGGATTATGATTTCTCTGTTGATCCTGAGATAATTACTTTAGTTGAATCCGATCCTTTCTATGGCTATGAATCTGAAACTGTTGTGGCACATCTTACTAAATTAAATGATATAGCCACCCTGTCCAGTAATGATGAGAAAACTCGCTATTATTATATCCTTAAATTATTTCCGTTCTCATTAAATGGTGATGCTAAGATATGGTTTAATTCTCTTGGTCCTGGTTGTGTGTGTAGTCCCCAGGATATGATTTATTACTTCTCTGCTAAATATTTCCCTGCTCATAAGAAACAAGCCGCTTTAAGGGAAATATATAATTTTGTGCAAATTGAAGAAGAGAGTCTCCCACAAGCTTGGGGGAGGCTTCTCCAATTACTTAATGCTTTGCCTGATCATCCTCTTAACAAAAATGAAATACTTGATATCTTTTATAATGGACAAACCGATGCTTCCAGAGACCACCTGGATAGTTGTGCTGGTTGTATTTTCAGGGAAAGATCACCAGATGAAGCTGAAATTCTATTGAATAATATGTTGACTAATGAAAATAATTGGACACTTACTGATTCAATTCCTGAACCAACTCCAAAGAAGAGGGGTATTCTATTTCTCAGTCATGAAGATATGCAAGAGGGAAAGAAATCTATGAAGGAAAAAGGTATTAAAGCTGAAGATGTTAAGAATTTACCTCCTATTGAAGAAATACATGGTCTTAATTTACCGCCTATTGAAGAAATACATGGTCTTAATCCATCACCTATTGAAGAAATTCATGGTCTTGATAACCCGACACAGGTAGTAAAGGTAAATTCTCTCTATAGATATGATAAAGCTGAAATCCCATTTACTAAGTTTGATGACTTTATGGTTAAACAAGAAAACTTCAATGCTTATTTTGGTAGAGAATTAAAACACAATGCTGGTATGCTTAAACACCTGGGTGATTATATGGATAATGTTAAAGGTGAACTTAAACTTATTAGTAAACATGCTTCTATGGTTACCACTCAAGTAGAACAAGTACTCAAAGCTCAGAATGATTTGCTCAATGAATTGAATATTAAGAAAAATGATAATGATGTTAGAATTATGACTAGAGGTGGTAAAATGACTCAGGAACCTTTGTATCCTGAGGGCCATCCTAAGATAATTGAGCAAGATTCTCAGAGAAATAATATTGATGCACCTAGTCCTTCTAAGAGGAAGAAAAAGAAAAATGATAGGACTTTGCATGCTTCTAGTGAACCTGTTGTAGACACACCTGAGAATCCTAACGATATTTCTCTTTCTGATGCTGAAACACAATCTGGTAATGAACATGAACCTAGTAATAATGTTAATGATGATGTTCATGTTGATGCTCAACCTAGCAATGATAATGATGTAGAGATTGAACCTGCTGTTGATCTTGATAACCCACAATCAAAGAATCAACGTTATGATAAAAGAGACTTTGTTGCTAGGAAGCACGGTATAGAAACAGAACCATGGGTTCAGAAACCCACGCCTTTTCCTCCTAAACCATCCAAGAAAAAGGATGATGAGGATTTTGAGCGCTTTGCTGAAATGATTAGACCTATCTTCTTGCGTATGCGTTTGAATGATATGCTCAAAATGAATCCTTATGCTAAGTATATTTAAGAAATTGTGAAAAATAAAAGAAAGATACCGGAAGCTAAAATTTCCACAATGCTTGCTAATTATACTTTTAAAGGTGGAATACCTAAGAAACTAGGAGATACCGGAGTACCAACTATACCATGCTCCATTAAAAGAAACCATGTTAAAGCTGCTTTATGTGATCTTGTAGTCGGTGTTAGTGTTATGCCACTCTCTTTATATCGTAGATTTAATTTGAATAAGTTGACACCTACTAAAATATCTTTGCAAATGGCTGATAAATCAACTGCTATACATGTCGGTATTTGTGAGGATGTGCCTGTTGTGGTTGCAAACATTACTATTTTAACAGACTTTGCTATTCTTGATATTCCCGAGGACGATAGTATGTCTATTATTCTTGGAAGACCCTTTTTGAATACTGTAGGGGCTGTTATTGATTGCACCAAAGGCAATGTCACTTCTCATGTTAATGGCAATGAGCGTACGGTACACTTTCCGAGGAAACAACCTCAAGTTCATAGTATAAACTCTACTAGAAAAATTCCATCGATTATTTTTGGAGGTTTTGAATTTCCTCTTCCTACTGTCAAGAAGAAATATGATATTCTTATTGTTGGGGATGTGCATGTCCCCGTTGAGGTAACCTGATCAACCTTGTTAGTGGATTCCTTTTGATGAGCATGAGATGGATGAATTTAGAAAACACAACTCTCTGTAGCATCTTTTTACTTTCTGTTATTTATATTAAATAAAGCAAAAAATAGTAATTTCTGTCTGTTTTCTGAATTATCCATGCAATAAAAAATACCCCAAAAATAAAAGTTCTCCAAATTCCCTAAAATTTAAATATGATTTTTTCTAGATTATTTGAGAATATCTGGCACTGAGAACACAGCAGGGGGAGCAAGCACCTGGCCACGTGGGTGGAGGGTGCGCCCTACCCCCTGGGCGCACCCCTTGTCTCGTGGGCCCATGGTGGCTCCCCTCCACTTATTCCAGCTACCACACACTCCTTCCTCCCACAAAAATCACCAACCAGCTCAAACCCGAGTCCAAGCTCATTTTGCTGCCATTTTCGATCTTCTTGCTCAAAGCTCCATTCACAAAACTGCTTTGGGGGACTGTTCCTTGGTATGTGACTCCTCCAATGGTCCAATTAGTTTTTGTTCTAGTGCTTTATTCATTGCATATTTTTGCTGCTTAGGTGACCATGTTCTTGAGCTTGCATGCCAAATTTATATGGTTAAAAGTAGTTTTGATGCATGACATTGCCTCTAGGCACTTGTGGGAGTAGTTGCTATCAATTTTGTTGAGTTTGGTTCACTTTTATTTTGAAGTTACTAAAAATTTCAGAAATTTTCAGAAAAAGATGAAGAGATTTTTGAGGGGCTCATCAAGCCGAAGCTCGAAGGATAAGCAAAGTGAGGAGGATAAGAGGCCCAAATATAATCTCCCTCGCACCGCGGAAGTTCGGCCGTGTGAATGGCCTTGTGATAATTTCTTGAGAGCAGCCGGGATTTATGATGATTTCTATGAATTGGCTGAGAATGCAGGCCTCACCGCCTTCCTCCACGACCAACGCGAACAGTATCTCTTACTCACCAATATCTTTGTGCAAAACTTTCATTTCCACGCTAAGAGCTCACCACCTACGATGGAATTTTATTTATATGATGATCATAAGGAGATGTCACTTCGTGTTTTTTGTCGGCTTTGTTTGATCCCTTTTGAGGGCAGCGTAGAGGAACCACATCGTGATGATGTGGATGGGTTTACTGATACCATTACTGTAGGGGAAATGAGGAAGGTTTCCGACGCACGAATTACTAGCATACACTTTCCTGTTCTACGTTACTTTGCTATATTTGCTAGTAGATGCTTAATTGGGCGCGGAAAATGTGGAAACCTGAGTGCCCCTGATATTGTTATTTTGTGCCATGCCTTATTTCGTGATGACACATTCAGTATGGGCACTATTATTGCAAAGCGGTTAAATCTAAACCGTACTAAGGGCCCCGTCCTTGGAGGCATCTTTGCCTCGCGCCTTGCTACACACTTTAACATACCTATTAGGCATTATGAGAAGGAAGAGAAGTTGTTGCCTCCTGTTTATTTAGATTATAAGAGTATGTTAGCACATGATTTTATTGTTAAGCATAGCGAAAAGGCACTTAAGTAAAAATTAGTATTGGTAAAAATCATCCTCAACCTATTACCTTGCCTGCTCCTTCCTTATTTGATTTATCTGCAGGCAAGTGCCTTATTTCATTGGAGGCCATTCACACCTACCGAAACCCTACATCAGCTACAGAGCTGGAGCAGGAACCACAATTTGATCCTCCACGACAGTGTGATTATCAGTGGGATCCGGAGGTGATTGCCAACCAGTGGCAATCTGAGGCTTCTTCACAGTACGACCCCAACTATTACCTTGGATATCCGCCAAGCCAGCCATGGCCATAGACCAACTTAGGCCAAAAGCCTAAGCTTGGGGGAGTACGTATTTCTCACCGACATTACATTCATGTTCACACACTCATTGCTAGTTGTCGGTGCTCATACTTTTTCATTGTATCATCCATGCTAGTTTATTTTCGTTTTTTATGCTTTCTTCTTGTGTGTTTAATAAACCTTAAGAAAAACAAAAAAAATTAGTTGTAGCTATTAATTAGTTTACTTTCCATGTTTGTAGTAGTAATTAAAAAGAAAACCCAAAAAGATTTCTCGTTCTTCTTTTGCTTGTTGGGAGCTTTCCCGTGTAAATAGTTTTATTTCTTTTCTTTCCTTTGGGGGTCGAGAGGAGAAGACCATAATGAAAATGTTAAAGTGACTCTTATATGCATTATCATTGATCTTACAAAGAGCCCATATTACCTTGTCTTCTCTCTTGAATTGAATGCTTGCAGATTCCAACTTAGCCCGATGCACGTGCACTATTATTATTATCCACACTATTCAGTCGTGCAAGTGGAAGGCAATAATGATGATTATATGATGAACTTATTGAGATGAGAAAAGATGGTATGAACTCGACCTCTCTTGTTTTTTAAATATGATTTGTTCATCGTTCCTGATTCAGCCTATTATGAATAAACAAGTTTGCAATGACAATTAGAGATTATAGTTGCTTATGCCATGCTTAATTAGCTAGGAGCTTATAATGGTTTACCTTGTGTACCAACATGCTATTAAAATGGTTGTGATGTGTTATGATAGGGTGGTATCCTCTTTTGAACCATTCGAGTGGCTTGACTTGGCACATGTTCATGCATGTAGTTGAAACAAAATCAACATAGCCTCTACGATATTTATGTTCATGGTGCATTATATCCTACTCATGCTTGCATTCGGTGTTGATTAATTTTAATGCATGTTCATGACTGTTGTCGCTCTCTAGCTGGTCGCTTCCTAGTCTTTTGCTAGCCTTCACCTGTACTAAACGGGAATACTGCTTGTGCATCCAATTCCATAAACCCCAAAGTTATTCCATATGAGTCCACCATACCTACCTATATACGGTATCTACCTGCCGTTCCAAGTAAATTTGTATGTGCCAAACTCTAAACCTTCAAATAAACATCCTTTTTTGTATGCTCAAATAGCTCATGTATCAACTAGGGTTGTCCATATCTTCCATGTTAGGCAGGTTATTCTCAAGAGGAGTGGACTCCGCTCCTCACTCACGAGAAAATGGCTGGTCACCAGAATGCCCAGTCCCATGCTTTATGCAAATCAAATCAAAATAATTGCAAACAAAACTCCCCCGGGACTCTTGTTAGTTGGAGGCACTCATTGTTTCGAGCAAGCCATGGATTGATGCTTGTTGGTGGAGTGGGGGTATAAACTTTACCATTCTGTTTGGGAACCGCCTATAATGTGTGTAGCATGGAAGATATCACCATCTCTCGATTGTTATGTTGACAATGAAAGTATACCGCTCAAAATATTGTTCATATCTATTTCAAAACCGAGCTCTGGCACTAATAACCCACAAGTATAGGGGATCGCAACAGTTTTCAAGGGTAGAGTATTCAACCCAAATTTATTGATTCGACACAAGGGGAGCCAAAGAATATTCTCAAGTATTAGCAGCTGAGTTGTTAATTCAACCATACCTGGAACTTAATATCTGCAGCAAAGTATTTAGTAGCAAAGTAATATGATAGTAGTGGTAACGGTAGCAAAAGGTAATGATAACAAAAGTAATGTTTTTGGTATTTTGTAGTGATTGTAACAATAGCAATGGAAAAGTAAATAAGCGAAGAACAATATATGGAAAGCTCTTAGGCAATGGATTGGTGATAGAGAATTATGCCGGATGCGGTTCATCATGTAACAATCATAACCTAGGGTGACACAGAACTAGCTCCAATTCATCAATGTAATGTAGGCATGTATTCCGAATCTAGTCTTACGTGCTTATTGTAAAGAACTTGCATGACATCTTTTGTCCTACCCTCCCGTGGCAGCGGGTCCTAGCGGAAACTAAGGGGTATTAAGGCCTCCTTTTAATAGAGTACCAGACCAAAGCATTAACACAAAGTGAATACATGAACTCCTCAAACTACGGTCATCACCGGGAGTGGTCCTGATTATTGTCACTTCGGGGTTGCCGGATCACAACACATAGTAGGTGACTATAGACTTGCAAGATAGGATCAAGAACTCTCATATATTGATGAAAACATAATAGGTTCAGATCTGAAATCATGGCACTTGGGCCCTAGTGACAAGCATTAAGCATAGCAAAGTCATAGCAACATCAATCTCAGAATATAGTGGATACTAGGGATCAAACCCTAACAAAACTAACTCGATTACATGATAAATCTCATCCAACCCATCACCTACGATGGAATTACTCACGCACGGCGGTGAGCATCATGAAATTGGTGATGGAGGATGGTTGATGATGACGACGGTGATGGATTCCCCTCTCCAGAGCCCCGAATGGACTCCAGATCAGCCCTCCCGAGATGTTTTAGGGCTTTGCAGTGGCTCCGTATCGTAAAACGCGATGAATCCTTCTCTTCTATTTTTTCTCCCCGAAAGTGAATATATAGAGTTGGGGTTGAAGTCGGAGGAGCTCCAGGGGTACCACGAGGTAGGGGGCGTGCCCAGGGGGGCAGGCGCGCCCCCACCCTCGTGGCTAGGGTGTGGGCCCCCTGGTCTTGATCTTTTGCCAGTATTTTTTATTATTTCCAAAAATACGTTCCGTGGAGTTTCAGGTCATTCCGAGAACTTTTGTTTCTGCACATAAATAACACCTGAAAACAGCGTCAATCCTGGTTAGTTCCATTCAAATCATGCAAGTTAGAGTCCAAAACAAGGGCAATAGTGTTTGGAAAAGTAGATACGACAGAGACGTATCAACTCCCCCAAGCTTAAACATTTGCTTGTCCTCAAGCAATTCAGTTGATAAACTGAAAGTGATAAAGAAAAACTTTTACAAACTCTGTTTGCTCTTGTTGTTGTAAATATGTAAAGCCAGTATTCAAGTTTTCAGCAAAGATTATGAACTAACCATATTCACAATAACGCTTAAGTCTCATGTTTACTCATATTAATGGCATAATCAACTAGCGAGCAATAATATTAAATCTCGGATGACAACACTTTCTCAAAACAACCATAATATGATATAACAGGATGGTATCTCGCTAGCCCTTTTTGAGACTGCAAAACATAAATGCAGAGCACCTTTAAAGATCAAGGACTGACTAGACATTGTAATTCATGGTAAAAGAGATCCAGTTAAGTCATAATGAATGTAAACTAACAATAATGAATGCAAATGACAGTGGTGCTCTCCAACTGGTGCCTTTTAATAAGAGGATGATGACTCAACATGAAAGTAAATAGATAGGCCATTTGCAGAGGGAAGCATGAATTTGTAGAGGTGCCAGAGCTCGGTTTTGAAATTGAGATGAATAATATTTTGAGCGGTATTCTTTCATTGTCAACATAACAACCAAGAGATGGCGATATCTTCCATGCTACACACATTATAAGCAGTTCCCAAACAGAATGGTAAAGTTTATACTCCCCCTCCACAAACAAGCATCAATCCATGGCTTGCTCGAAACAACGAGTGCCTCCAACTAACAAGACTCCCAGGGGGAGTTTTATTTGCAATTATTTTGATTTAGTTTGCATAAAGCATGGGACTAGGCATCCCGATGACCAGCCATTTTCTTGTGAGTGAGGAGCGGAGTCCACTCCTCTTGAGAATAACCCGCCTAACATGGAAGATACAGACAACCCTAGTTGATACATGAGCTATTCGAGCATACAAAACAGAATGTTTATTTGAAGGTTTAGAGTTTGGCACATACAAAATTACTTGGAACGGCAGGTAGATACCGTATATACGTAGGTATGGTGGACTCATATGGCATAACTTTGGGGTTTATGGAATTCGATGCACAAGCAGTATTCTCGCTTAGTACAGGTGAAGGCTAGAAAAAGACTGGGAAGCGACCAGCTAGAGAGCGACAACAGTCATGAACATGCATTAAAATTAATCAACACCGAATGCAAGCATGAGTAGGATATAATGTACCATGAACATAAATATCGTAGAGGCTATGTTGATTTTGTTTCAACTACATGCGTGAACATGTGCCTAGTCAAGCCACTCGAATCGTTCAAAAGAGGATACCACCCTATCATACCACATCACAACCATTTTAATAGCATGTTGGCATGCAAGGTAAACCATTATAAGCTCCTAGCTAATTAAGCATGGCATAAGAAACTATGATCTCTAGTTGTCATTGCAAACATGTTTATTCATAATAGGCTGAATCAGGAATGATGAACTAATCATATTTACAAAAACAAGAGAGGTCGAGTTCATACCAGCTTTTCGCATCTCGGTCTGTCCATCATATATCGTCATAATTGCCTTTCACTTGCACGACCGAACGATGTGAATAATAATAACAGTGCACGTGCATTGGACTAAGCTGGAATCTGCAAGCATTCAATTCAAGAGAGAAGACAAGGTAATATAGGCTCTTTTGTCAGATCAACAATAATGCATATAAGAGCCACTTCAACAATTTAATCATGGTCTTCTCCTATCGACCCCCAAAGAAAAGAAAAGAAATAAAACTATTTACACGGGAAAGCTCCCAACAAGCAAAAGAAGAACACGAAATCTTTTTGGGTTTTCTTTTTAATTACTACTATAATCATGGAAATTAAAACTAGCTAAAAGCTACAACTAATTTTTTGTTTTTGTTTTTCTTAAGGTTTATCAAGCACACAAGAAGAAAGCATAAAAAGAGAAAATAAACTAGCATGGATATTACAATGAAAAAGTATGAGCACTGACATCTAGCAATGAGTGTGTGAACATGAATGTAATGTCGGTGAGAAATATGTACTCCCCCAAGCTTAGGCTTTTGGCCTAAGTTGGTCTAATGCCACGGATGGCCTAGCGGATATCCAAAGTTGTAGTTGGGGTCGTACTGAGATGCAGCACTCATTGCATCAAGGGATGCAGCCTAGAGGCGAGCTATCTCAGCTCTCCTCTTATACTCTTCCGCCTCCTCTCTGGTTATTGAATATCTCCCTTTTGCGGCCTTTTTCTTCCTCGAAGCTCACAAGATCAGCGTTACGCAAATATGTGTTAAATTCTTCCTTAATTCCTACTCGATCCACGAAGTCCTCTGAAGGCCATTGACAAGGCCACACTGGGGCGTCCCTTGGTGGTTCATCATCAGCATCACGCATTGCAAGCCTGAGTCCTTGCTTCCTTGAAGGACCACCTTGGTACATTTTTCTAAACATATTTCTTCCTCTGAAAAATTTCTGAAATTTTTAGTAACTTCAAATAAAAGTAAACCAAACTCAACAAAATTAATAGCAACTACTCCTACAAGTGCCTAGAGCCTATATCATGCATCAAAACTACTTGGAACCATATAAATTTGACATGCAAGCTCAAGAACAGGGTCAGCTAGGCAGCACAAATTTGCAATGAATAAAGCACTAGAACAAAAACTAATTGGACCAATGGAGGAGTCACATACCAAGGAACAATCCCCCCAAGCAGTTTTGTGAGAGGTGCTTTGAGCAAGGAGATCGAAAATGGCAGCAAAATGAGCTTGGACTCGGGTTTGAACTGGATAATGGTGTTTGTGGGAGGAAGAAGGAGTGTGTGGGTGCAGGAATAAGTGGAGGAGGGCCACCGTGGGCCCACGAGGCAGGGGGTGCGCCCAAGGGGGTAGGGCGTGCCCTCCACCCTCGTGGCCAGGTGGATGCCCCCCCTGCTGTGTTCTTAGTGCCAAATATTCTCAAATATTCCAGAAAAAAAACATATTTAAATTTCAGGGCATTTGGAGAACTTTTATTTTCGGGGTATTTTTATATTGCACGGATAATTCAGAACACAGACAGAAAATAATATTTTTATTTTATTTAATATAATTAACAGAAAGTAAAAGGAGGGTACAGAGAGTTGTGTTTTCTAAATTCATCCATCTCATGGTCATCAAAAGGAATCCATTAACAAGGTTGATCAAGTCTTGTTAACAAACTCATTCTGAATAACATGGAACCGGAGAATTTTCGAATGACACTAGGTTACCTCAACGGGGATATGCACATCCCCAACAATAAGAATATCATATTTCTTCTTGACAGCAGGGAGAGGAAATTCAAAACCTCCAAAAATAATTGATGCAATTTTTCCAATAGAATTAATACTGTGGACTTGAGGTTGTTTCCTCAGAAAGGCTACCATATGCTCATTACCATTAACATGAAAAGTGGCATTGCTATTGTTGCAATCAATAACAGCCCCTGCAGTATTCAAAAAGGGTCTTCCAAGAATAATAGACATACTATCGTCCTCGGGAATATAAAGAATAACAAAGTCCGTTAAAATAGTAACGTTTGCAACCACAACAGGCACATCCTCACAAATACCGATAGGTATAGCAGTTGATTTATCAGCCATTTGCAAAGATATTTCAGTAGGTGTCAACTTATTCAAATCAAGTCTATGATATAAAGAGAGAGGCATAACACTAACACCGGCTCCAAGATCACATAAAGCAGTTTTAACATAGTTTCTTTTAGTTGAGCATGGTATAGTGGGTACTCCTGGATCTCCAAGTTTCTTTGGTATTCCACCCTTAAAAGTATAATTAGCAAGCATGGTGGAAATTTCAGCTTCCGATATCTTCATTTTATTAGTGACAATTTCTTTCATATACTTAGCATAGGGATTCATTTTAATCATATCAGTTAATCGCATACGCAAAAAGATAGGTCTAATAATTTCAGCAAAGCGCTCAAAATCCTCATCATCCTTTTTCTTGGATGGTTTGGGAGGAAAAGGCATGGGTTTTTGAACCCATGGTTCTCTTTCTTTACCATGTTTCCTAGCAACAAAGTCTTTCTTATCATAACGTTGATTCTTTGATTGTGGGTTATCAAGATCAACAGCAGGTTCAATTTCTATATCATTATCATTGCTAGGTTGAGCATCAACATGAACATTATCATTAACATTATAACTAGTTTCAGGTTCATTACCAGATTGTGTTTCAGCATCAGAAACAGAAATATCATTTGGATTCTCAGGTGTATCAATAACAGGTTCACTAGGAGCATGCAAAGTCCTATCATTTTTCTTTTTCTTCCTTTTAGAAGGACTAGGTGCATCTATATTATTTCTATGAGAATCTTGCTCAATTCTCTTAGGGTGGCTTTCCGGATACAAAGGTTCCTGGGTCATTTTACCACCTCTAGTCATAAATCTAACAATATTATCATTCTTCTTACTATTCAATTCATTGAGCAAATCATCTTGAGCTTTAAGTACTTGTTCTACTTGAGTGGTAACCATAGAAGTAGGCTTACTAATAAGTTTAAGTTCACCTTTAACATTAGCCATATAATCACCCAAGTGTTCAAGCATATCAGCACTACGTTTTAATTCTCTACCAAAATAAGCATTGAAGTCTTCTTGCTTAACCATAAACTTATCAAACTCATCTAAGCATGTGCTAGCAAACTTAGTAAATGGGATTTCAGCTTTATCATATCTATAGAGGGAATTTACGTTTACTACCTGTGTTGGGTTATCAAGACCATGTATTTCTTCAATAGGATATGGATTAAAATTATGCATTTCTTCGACAGGCGGTAAATTAAGACCATGTATTTCTTCAATAGGAGGTAAATTCTTAACATTTTCAGCTTTAATACCCTTTTCTTTCATGGATTTCTTTGCCTCTTGCATATCTTCAAGACTGAGAAATAGAACACCTCTCTTCTTCAGAGTTGGTTTAGGAATAGGCTCAGGAAGTGTCCAATTATTTTCATTTGTCAACATATTATTTAATAGAATTTCAGCTTCATCCGGTGTTCTTTCCCTGAAAACAGAACCAGCACAACTATCCAGGTAATCTCTGAAAGCATCGGTTAGTCCATTATAAAAGATATCAAGTATTTCATTTTTTAAGAGGATGA
This sequence comes from Triticum aestivum, assembly GCF_018294505.1. Lineage (NCBI taxonomy): Eukaryota > Viridiplantae > Streptophyta > Magnoliopsida > Poales > Poaceae > Triticum > Triticum aestivum. Next base: position 439,784,204 of record NC_057800.1, on the reverse strand, counting down.
TCAGGTAAAGCATTAAGTAATTGGAGAAGCCTCCCCCAAGCTTGTGGGACACTCTCTTCTTCAAGTTGCACAAAATTATATATCCCTTAAAGCAGCTTGTTTCTTATGAGAAGGTAAATATTTAGCAGAGAAGTAATAAATCATATCCTGGGGACTACGCACACAACCAGGATCAAGAGAATTAAACCATATCTTAGCATCACCCTTTAATGAGAACGGAAAATTTTTAAGGATATAAAAGTAGCGAGTTCTCTCATCATTAGTGAACAAGGTGGCTATATCATTTAATTTAGTAAGATGTGTCACAACAGTTTCAGATTCATAGTCATAAATAGGATCAGATTCAACCAAAGTAATTATATCAGGATCAACAGAGAATGCATAATCCTTATCAGTAACACAGATAGGTGAAGTAGCAAAAGCAGGGTCAGATTTCATTCTCGCATTAAGGGATTGTTGCTTCCATTTAGCTAATAACCTCTTTAGATCATATCTATCATTGCAAGCTAAAATAGCGCTAGTAGCTTCTTCATCCATAACATAACCCTCAGGAACAACAGGAAATTCATATTTATTAGGGGGACAGTCTTCATCATCACTTTCATCAATATTATCAGTTTCAATATGTAACATCCCAAATTTTCAATTTGGAATGTTATACACTAGGTCATCATTGCATATCATATTTATTGCATTTTGGCTGATCCTAGAATTTTTTCGCAACTCAAGGACCCTCGAAGAGAGTTGGGGATTTCGTTATTTTCATATTTGAGTTGTCTCAAATTTTGAAAATAGGATCTTTTGATTTTATTTATTTTATCTTCAATTATTTCTATTACAAAAATATGAGAGAGGGAATAAAATGACTTTCCCAAAATAAAGAAATATTAAGGATTTAATAAAAAATCAAGTAAGATTTTATTTGGTTTTATTTGCTATTTTATTTGAATTTAGGAAAAAATGTGCGTTTTTCAAAATTGCATTTAGGCCCCAAATAAATGTTCACTTCGTCCGGCTTGATTTTAGAAGTCGGGGAAAATTTATTTTGGGATTTGTGGAGTCCGTTTAGTATTTCTTTTGTTAGTTTTTCTGTGCGAAATTAATTAAAAAAAACCCGAGCTGACTCCGGGCCGTACCCGCGCGGGACTCCGCCCAAGGGGAGGGGGGCTTTATAAGCCGCTCGCCCGAGCCGCCGAAGCCCACCAGCGCCTCAGCCCCAGCCCGGCCGCCAAAACCCTAGCGACGCCGCCGCGCCGCCTCGCCATCGCCTGCGCCGCGCTGCCTCGCGGCCGCGCCGCCGACCCCGTCGTTCCGCCGCCCAAGGTAGCCACCGTCGCCGGCGGTTTATCCTCAGAAAACCGCCCAGTTTTTTTAAAAAAAAGCACGGTTTTTTTAGATCCGTTTTTTTATTTAGAACAGTTTTTTTATGGTTTAGTTATTTAGCGAGCGTTCGCTCGTTCGTTCATTTTAACGAACGTGTTCGTCGTTTAGATCCAGTTAACGAACGTTCGTTCGTTAATCTGTTCGTCGTTTTTCTTTTTCTCGGATTTTCCGCGATTATTTCTGATCCGATTTTCGTTTTAGTATAACTTTTCGCTCGTTTATCGGAATCAGGCGATTCAAGTGCGTGGAGTTTCGTCTCGAAACCCTCTTTCCATTTAACCAACTTAAACAAGTTTCTGCCACTATAAAAATTGCCTTAGATCCAGAATAGTAAACGAAGCCTGTTTCTTTTGTTGTTTGTCTTTTGTTGCTTCATTCGATTGGATTCTTTTTGCCAACCGGAGTTCTTAAGTTGAACCTTCTGGTTAGATCTCTTATTTGAGTTTTACCTGTGCATCAGTTGAGTACTTATTGTGTGCTTGTTTGTTTGCGATAGAGTACCCGGAGTGCGCCGCTTGTTACTTCGAATCGCTAGGTTTCCCGGATCATCAGCAAGGCAAGTAACACTTTGATCATACCTCCTACTACCCAGTTTTATTGCATTAGATCAATCCTTACACATTGCATGATTAGGATCTAATTAAATTGTGGGTTTGGGAAGTAGTTGAGGTAGTACCTATTACCTGTTTATTATCAAACCTTTGGGAGTTACTTCTACGTTGCTTATTATGCCATGCTATGCTAGTAGACGTGGATTGGGTGAGTGTATCCATGACAGATGTGAGTTGGTTAATTAATGGTTTATTTAAGGTGGCAACTTAAACACACATCTGGGTGGATTGAGGTACCTGGGTATTCCAGGATTGCCTGTTTTCTTTTGGACCGCCACCCAGGTTCAAAGGGATCATGAGATTATTCATGCTAGAAACTTCCGTGTGCAGCCACAAGCTATTATGGGCTCTAGCATAGTTGACTAAGTCGTGCGAACTCTTACAGTGGTAGACTAGCAGATGTAGGGGATGTAGGTGGTACGGTCTACCCATCGTAAGGTGCTAGCGCTTCTGAAAGACTATGTCTCGGTCATCCGTTTCTCAAACACCGTGTAGTGCGAGAAACCAAACGGAGGCGATCGAGACTTGTGGGGAAAAGTGCGCAAACCTCTGCTGAGTGTATAAACTAATCATGGTTAGTCGTGTCCCCGGTTATGGACATCTTGAGTATCTAGTACCTGGATTATCATGTGAATCTCAACATGTTACTATAAAATTTAATTTGATGGGTTTGTTTAATGATGATGTTTAATTGGGATTGAGGATGCTGTCAACCATTCTCAATGTTTAACAACCACCATGATAGTTAAATAAATTTATTCCTTTGTAGTAGGGAAAAATTAGCTTTTCGCAAAATTGTAACCATAGAGCTTTCCACCAGCCAAATATGCATGTAGAATAGCTGTTTCTTTCCATTACTCTCTATGTGTTACTTTGCCAGCATATTCCATGTGCTGACCCGTTTCGGGCTGCAACGTTAATGTTGCAGACTTTTCAGACGACGATTAAGGAGTTTTAGGTCGTGGTTCTATACTCAGTGATGCCGTTGGAGTTGATGGACTCACTTATCTTCCAAGCCTTCCGCTGTTATCGTTATTAGATGGCCTTAAGCCATATTTATTGTAATAAGTTCTCTATTGAGACACTCGATGTAATAAGTGTGTGATTGCTACTCTGTTATAAATCCTTCAAGTACTGTGTGGTGTCAGCATTACTGATCCAGGATGACACCGGAGCACAGAGATTGGACCGTTTGAGGTCTGGTCGCTACAAGATGGTATCAGAGCACACGCTGACTGTAGGACACGACCACTAAGCTAAAGACCTAGATCACTACTCACTCTCTTCTCTTTCTGACTCCTCATCTTTTCTACTCTTTTAGGATGGAGGATGCAAGGACCAAGTTCACGCAACCAGATGAAGATACACCCTTTGGACGTCACTTGAAGGAAGTCACTAGATATCTGAACATAGGAGTACCAAGCTTCACCGGAACCTACAACGCCACTTTACCTGAAGAAGAGCGCTGGATGATTCAAGTTCAAGTTCCAGGAAGGACGTTCATGCCAGTCACTGAGCCCATAGAGTTTTCTTTTGATGCACCAACTTGGAGTCTAGGAAAGAGCATGGCAGCTCACATCGCCATGGGACGCATCGGAGAAGTCTACCGAAATGATCTCAAGGATACTATCTACCAGATTTGTGGGCGCCGAGATGAGCACTGGGAGATGATCAGCACCAGAAAGGATAGATCAATTGCAGCTTTTATCCAGGAGTTAAACCAGCACATTCGACGTCAGGAGACCCAGATGTGCATCGACATGATAGGCCTGAGGAAGGTAAAGACAAGAATCAAGGAACTGGAGGAAGAACTCAAGGCTACACGTGAAGTTTATGAAGAGGAAATTGAAGTATTAGTGGAGAAGAATGCCGACCTAACAATGAAGATTGGAATATTTATGGGAGGCCCTACACCAGTAGAAGAAGACGAAGAACCCAAGGAGATTCGCCCGGAAGACTACATCATCATCGACGACACCGAATCAGATCCAGATGATAGCGATGATGACTATGTTGATGAAGCTGGAGCAGATATCATGGAGTCTGCAACCGAAGAATATTTCTAGTAGACCACCTCACCAGTAGTAGTAGTCCACCATGTAAATATTATAGTCCGAGCACTTTCGCGATAGTTAGATCGATTGTATGCCCTTATTTGATTGAATGAATGAAGTGAATTGTTTGCTTTTGCCTCATGTGCATATGGGTAGTGTTTTCTCTTTAGATCCCCTCTATTCTTAAATCTCATCTTTTCTAAACCCTCAGATGCCTCTGAGACGTGATCCCGGATTTACCTTTCCACCGGAGCTCACCCAGTTGATCCAGCAGCAGAACACATTGATGCAGTTGCTAGTCCAGAATCAGAATCAAGGGAACAACAACAACCCACCACCACCACCACCACCTGTTGATCACTTAGCCCATTTTCTTAGGCTGAATCCGCCGGTGTTTTCCAGTAGCACCGAGCCGATAGTAGCAGATGATTGGCTCCGCAAGATAGCTAGAGAGTTGACCACAGCAGGATGCACGGATGCGGAGAAGGTGAAGTTTGCCGCACATTAGCTTGAAGGACCCGCAGCATCATGGTGGGAGAATTTCACAGCCACTTTCCCTGTCAATACTATCACATGGGACCAGTTTCAGCAGGCTTTTCGAACTGCCCATGTTTCAGCAGGAGCTATGGCCATGAAGAAGCGAGAGTTTCGTAACTTGCGCCAAGGAGGACGGACAGTTGGCCAGTGTGTGGAGGACTTTAGTAAGCTAGCACGTTATGCCCCAGATGACGTTGCTACGGACGCAGCTAAGCATGAGAAATTTCTGGAAGGACTGAATGATGAGTTGGGCATGCAGTTGATGGTAGCAACCTTCAACAACTACCAGGAGTTGGTAGATCGTGCTCTCATGATTGAAGGGAAGCAGCAGCAAATTGAGAATCGCAAGAGGAAGTATGCACAAGGAAAGTACAATTCAGGAGCTCAGCAGAAGCCACGATTTACCCCGAGGCCGGGAGGACATTTTCAGCATACCCATGGAGGAGGTAGCTCGCACAATCACAATGGCCCCAAGAATGGTAATGGGAATGGAGGAAGCAACGGCCAGAACCGCACCAACCCATCAACCCCAGCCAAGAAAGACCTGAGCCAAGTCACTTGCTTTAAGTGCCAGAAGACCGGACATTATGCCAATGAATGTCCTGAATCACAGAATGGAAATGGCAATGGAAGCTCTGGGAAGAAGCCGAACCCTTTCAACAGGGGACAGGTGAACCACGTTAACGTGGAGGAGGTTGAAGAGCAGCCGGATGCAGTAATCGGTAAGTTTTTGGTTAAGTCATTTACTGCACTCGTTCTTTTCGATACTGGTGCATCGCATTCATACATATCAAGGGGATTTGTGGATAAGTATAAACTGCCAACCCAAGCCCTTAGGTCACCCATGTTAGTAACCTCGCCTGGAGCAGAATATATGGCTAGTCTATGGTGTGATCGGTTACCATTAAGGATTGGTAACTATGTTTTTCCCTCGGACCTAATAGTATTGGAATCCCAAGGATTGGATGTGATATTAGGCATGGATTGGTTGTCAAAGTATGAAGGGAATATTGAATGTGCCAGTAAGTCAATTTTGCTTACCACCCCAGAAGGGAGAAGGATCAAGTATGTATCCCGACATGTGCCAAAGAGGACTCAAATAAATTGTTTAACCGGAGTTGTGCAGGAGGAAGTACCAGTAGTGAAGGATTTCCCCGAAGTATTTCCAGAAGAGTTGCCAGGCATGCCACCGGATAGAGATATTGAGTTTTTGATTGAGCTTTTGCCAGGCACAGGGCCAATATCAAAGAGACCATATAGGATGCCTGCAAAGGATTTGGTGGAAATTAAGAAGCAAATTAAGGAGTTACTGGATAAAGGATATATTCGCCCAAGTTCTTCACCTTGGGGATCGCCAGTACTTCTAGTAGAAAAGAAGGATGGATCGTTAAGGATGGTTGTCGATTATCGAGGATTGAATGAAGTAACCATCAAGAACAAGTACCCACTACCGATGATCAATGATCTGTTTGATCGATTGCAAGGAGCTAAGGTATTTTCCAAGATCGATCTGCGATCAGGATACCACCAGTTGAAGATTCGGGAACAGGATATACCCAAGACGGCTTTTACCACCAGGTATGGGCTGTACGAGTATACCGTTATGTCATTTGGTCTGACTAACGCACCTGCATATTTTATGAACATGATGAACAAAGTGTTTATGGAGTTCTTGGATAAGTTCGTCGTAGTGTTCATTGATGATATCCTGGTTTACTCAAAGAATGAAGAGGAGCATAAGGAACATTTGCGTTTGGTTCTTGGAAAGCTCAGAGAACATCAATTATATGCCAAGTTTAGCAAATGTGAGTTTTGGTTGAAGGAAGTTGGATTTCTCGGACACGTTATATCCGGAGAAGGTATAGCAGTAGATCCCACTAAAGTTGATACCGTGACCAAGTGGGAAGCACCAACCACCGTGGGAGAGATCCGGAGTTTTCTTGGACTCGCAGGATACTACCGGAGGTTTATTGAGAATTTCTCAAAGATTGCGAAGCCTATGACGGAGTTGTTGAAGAAGGATACCAAGTTCATATGGACGGAGGAATGTGAGGCTAGTTTTCAGGAGTTGAAGAAACGTTTGGTTACCTCACCAGTGTTGATTTTGCCAGACCAGACCAAGGATTATGAGGTGTATTGCGACGCTTCACGTCGAGGACTTGGAGCAGTGCTTATGCAGGAAGGGAGAGTTGTTTCATATGCCTCACGACAGCTTAAGCCTCATGAGTTGAATTATGCTACGCATGATTTGGAGTTAGCAGCCGTAGTGCATGCACTGAAGACTTGGAGACATTTTCTGATTGGAAACCATTGCGAAGTGTATACGGATCATAAGAGTTTGAAGTACATTTTCACACAGAAGGAGTTGAATCTCAGACAAAGGAGATGGTTGGAGCTCATCAAGGATTATGATATGAGATTGCATTATCACCCTGGAAAGGCTAACGTAGTAGCTGACGCATTGAGATGTAAGAGCCACGTCAACACCTTAATGACAGGAGATTTACCAAGGGAGTTAGCCGAAAATCTTCGAGAGTTATGTTTAGAAATAGTCCCGAGAGGCTATGTAGCAGCATTGGAGATTCAGTCTACATTGATGGATAAAATCAGAGAAGCCCAAAGGACTGACAAGGAGATTGCTTCTATTAAGGAGAAAATTAGCAAAGGAAAAGCTAAGGGATTTCGTGAGGATGAGCACGATACCATATGGTTTGAAGACCGTGTTTATGTGCCAAATGATTCGGAGATCAGGAAGTTAATTTTACAAGAGGCCCATGATTCACCATATTCGATTCACCCAGGAAATACCAAGATGTATTTGGATTTGAAGGATATTTTCTGGTGGACCGGAATGAAGAAGGATATTGCGGAGTACGTAGCAGTTTGTGATGTATGTCAGAGAGTGAAGGCAGAGCATCAGAAGCCAGCAGGATTGCTACAACCATTGCCGATACCCGAATGGAAGTGGGATAAGCTAGGCATGGATTTTATTACAGGATTGCCCAGAACACGTTCAGGCTATGACTCGATATGGGTTGTAGTCGATCGTTTGACAAAGGTAGCTCATTTCATTCTAGTGAAGACTACCTATACCAGTGCAAAGTTGGCAAAGATATACATGACCAGGATCGTATGTCTGCATGGAGTTCCAAGGAGCATTGTATCAGATAGAGGAACCCAGTTTACTTCAAAGTTCTGGAATCAGTTGCATGAGACTTTGGGAACCAGACTAGAGTTTAGCACAGCTTTCCACCCACAGACAGATGGACAGACTGAGAGAGTCAACCAGATCTTGGAGGATATGCTAAGAGCTTGTGCGCTAGATTACGGATCTAGTTGGGACGAGAATTTGCCGTATGCAGAATTCTCTTACAACAACAGCTATCAATCCAGTTTGAAGATGGCCCCTTTCGAAGCCTTGTACGGAAGGAGGTGCAGGACCCCACTGTCCTGGGATGAAGTTGGAGATCGCCAGTTGTTTGGACCGGATCTGATAAAGGAATCTGAATAGAAAGTGAAATTAATTCGCGACAGGCTAAAGGTAGCTCAATCCAGGCAGAAGAGTTATGCATATTCTAAACGCAAGGAGACAGTTAACGAAGTTGGAGACCAAGTTTATCTTTGAGTATCACCACTTCGAGGAGTTAAGCGCTTTGGAGTTAAGGGAAAACTAGCGCCACGTTTTGTAGGCCCATACAAAGTGTTGGAACGTATGGGAGAAGTAGCCTACAAGTTGGAATTACCCGAAGGACTGTCAGGAGTTCACGACGTGTTTCATGTATCCCAGTTGAAGAAGTGCCACGCAGAAATGGCTGACATACCGCTGAGAGATACGGTACCACTGGAAGCAATTCAGTTGGACAGTGATTTGACCTATGAGGAGAAACCAGTTAAGATTCTAGAGTATGCTAGTAGAGTCACCTGTGGCAAGGTTATCAAGTTTTGCAAGGTTCAGTGGAGCCACCACACGGAGGATGAAGCCACCTAGGAACGAGAGCAAGAATTGCTGAAAGACCACCCTCACCTATTTTCTAGCCAACCCGAATCTCGAGGGCGAGATTCATCTTAAGGGGGGTAGGTTTGTAACATCCCAAATTTTCAATTTGGAATGTTATACACTAGATCATCATTGCATATCATATTTATTGCATTTTCGTTGATCCTAGAAATTTTTCACAACTCAAGGACCCTCGGAGAGAGTTGGATATTTTGTTATTTTCATATTTGAGTTGTCTCAAATTTTGAAAATAGGATCTTTTGATTTTATTTATTTTATCTTCAATTATTTCTATTACAAAAAATATGAGAGAGGGAATAAAATGACCAAAATAAAGAAATATTGAGGATTTAATAAAAATATCAAATAAGATTTTATTTGGTTTTATTTGCTATTTTATTTGAATTTAGGAAAAAATGTGCGTTTTTCAAAATTGCATTTAGGCTCCAAATAAATGTTCACCTCGTCCGGCTTGATTTTAGAAGTCAGGGAAAATTTATTTCGGAATTTTTGGAGTCTGTTTAGTATTTCTTTCATTAGTTTTTCTGCGCGAAATTAATTAAAAAAAATCCGAACCGACTCCGAGCCGTACCCGCGCGGGACTCCGCCCGGGGTGGGGGGCTTTATAAGCCGCTCGCCCGAGCCGCCGAAGCCCACCAGCGCCTCAGCCCCAAGCCCGCCTGCCGAAACCCTAGCGCCGCCCCGCCGCGCCGCGCCGCACCGCCTCGCCGCCGACCCCGCCGTCCCGCCGCCCGAGGTAGCCGCCCTCACCGGCGGTTTTCCTCACAAAACCGCCCGTTTTTTAAAAAAAACACAGTTTTTTAGATCCTTTTTTTATTTAGAACGGTTTTTTTTACGGTTTAGTTATTTAGCGAGCGTTCGCTCGTTCGTTCGTTTTAACGAATGTGTTCGTCGTTTAGATCCAGTTAAGAATGTTCGTTCATTAATCTGTTCGTCGTTTTTCTTTTTCTCGGATTTTCCGCGATTATTTCTGATCGCAATTTTAGATTCGATTTTCGTTTTAGTATAACTTCTCGCTCGTTTATCGGAATCAGGTGATTCAAGCGCGTGGAGTTTCGTCTCGAAACCCTCTTTCCGTTTAACAAACTTAAACAAGTTTTTGCAACTGTAAAAATTGCCTTAGATCCAGAATAGTAAACAAAGCCTGTTTCTTTTGCTATTTGTCTTTCGTTGCTTCGTTCGATTGGATTCTTTTTGCCAACCGAAGTAATTAAGTTGAACCTTCTGGTTAGATCTCTTATTTGAGTTTTACATGCGCATCAGTTGATTACTTATTGTGTGCTTGTTTGTTTGCGATAGAGTTCCCGGAGTGTGCCGCTTGTTACTTCGAATCGCTAGGTTTCCCGGATCATCAGCAAGGCAAGTAACACTTTGATCATGCTTCCCCACTACCCAGTTTTATTGCATTAGATCAATCCTCACACATTGCATGATTAGGATCTAATTAAATTGTGGGTTTGGGAAGTAGTTGAGGTAGTACCTATTACCTGTTTATTATCAAACCTTTGGGAGTTACTTCTACGTTGCTTATTATGCCATGCTATGCTAGTAGACGTGGATTGGGTGAGTGTATCCATGACAGATGTGAGTTGGTTAATTAATGGTTTATTTAAGGTGGCAACTTAAACACGCATCTGGGTGGATTGAGGTACCTGGGTATTCCAGGATTGCCTATTTTCTTTTGGACCACCACCCAGGTTCAAAGGAATCATGAGATTATTCATGCTAGAAACTTCCGTGTGCAGCCATAAGCTATTATGGGCTCGAGCATAGTTGACTAAGTCATGCGAACTCTTACAGTGGTGGACTAACAGATGTAGGTGGTACGGTCTACCCATCGTAAGGTGCTAGCGCTTCTGGAAGACTATGTCTCGGTCATCCGTTTCTCAAACACCGTGTAGTGCGAGAAACCAAACGGAGGCGATCGAGTCTTGTGGGGAAAAGTGCGCAAACCTCTGCAGAGTGTATAAACTAATCATGGTTAGCCGTGTCCCCGGTTATGGACATCTTGAGTATCTAGTACCTGGATTATCATGTGAATCTCAACATGTTACTATAAAATTTAATTTGATGGGTTTGTTTAATGATGATGTTTAATTGGGATTGAGGATGCTGTCAACCATTCTCAATGTTTAACAACCACCATGATAGTTAAATAAATTTATTCCTTTGTAGTAGGGAAAAATTAGCTTTTCGCAAAACTGTAACCATAGAGCTTTCCACCAGCCAAATATGCATGTAGAATAGTTGTTTCTTTCCATTACTCTCTATGTGTTACATTGCCAGCATAATATTCCATGTGCTGACCCGTTTCGGGCTGCAACGTTAATGTTGCAGACTTTTCAGACGACGATTAAGGAGTTTTAGGTCGTGGTTCTATACTCAGTGATGCCGTTGGAGTTGATGGACTCACTTATCTTCCAAGCCTTCCGATGTTATCATTATTAGATGGCCTTAAGCCATATTTATTGTAATAAGTTCTCTATTGAGACACTCGATGTAATAAGTGTGTGATTGCTACTCAGTTATAAATCCCTCAAGTACGGTGTGGTGTCAGCATTACTGATCCAGGGATGACACCGGAGCACAGAGATTGTACCGTTTGAGGTCTGGTCGCTACAAATAATTTCATTCTCTCTAACCCTAGCAAGTTGTTCATCAAGAAATTCACCAAGTGGCACAGTAGTATCAAGCATAGAAGCAGTTTCATCATAAGTATCATGCATAGCAGAAGTGGCATCATCAATAACATGCGACATATCAGAATCAATAACAGAAGCAGGTTTAGGTGTCGCACGCTTACTCAAAACAGAAGGTGAATCAAGTGCAGAGCTAGATGGTAGTTTCTTACCTCCCCTCGTAGTTGAGGGATAAATCGTTTTTGGATCCCAAATGACTCAAGAATAGAGCTATGCTCCCTGGCAACGGCACCAGAAAATAGTCTTGATAACCCACAAGTGTAGGGGATCGCAACAGTTTTCGAGGGTAGAGTATTCAACCCAAATTTATTGATTCGACACAAGGGGAGCCAAAGAATATTCTCAAGTATTAGCAGCTGAGTTGTCAATTCAATCACACCTGAAAACTTAATATCTACAGCAAAGTATTTAGTAGCACAGTAATATGATAGTAGTGGTAACGGTAGCAAAAGGTAATGATAACAAAAGTAATGTTTTTGGTATTTTGTAGTGATTGTAACAATAGCAACGGAAAAGTAAATAAGCGAAGAATAATATATGGAAAGCTCGTAGGCAATGGATCGATGATAGAGAATTATGCCGGATGCGGTTCATCATGTAACAGTCATAATCTAGGGTGACACAAAACTAGCTCCAATTCATCAATGTAATGTAGGCATGTATTCTGAATATAGTCTGCTTATGGAAAAGAACTTGCATGACATCTTTTGTCCTACCCTCCCATGGCAGCGGGGTCCTAGCGGAAACTAAGGGATATTAAGGCCTCCTTTTAATAGAGTACCGGACCAAAGCATTAATACATAGTGAATACATGAACTCCTCAAACTACGGTCATCACCAGGAGTGGTCCCGATTATTGTCACTTCGGGGTTGCCGGATCACAACACATAGTAGGTGACTATAGACTTAAAAGATGGGATCAAGAACTCTCATATATTGATGAATACATAATAGGTTCAGATCTGAAATCATGGCACTCGGGTCCTAGTGACAAGCATTAAGCATATCAAAGTCATAGCAACATCAATCTCAGAACATAGTGGATACTAGGGATCAAACCTTAACAAAACTAACTCGATTACATAATAAATCTCATCCAACCCATCACCGACCAGCAAGCCTACAATGGAATTACTCACGCACGGCGGTGAGCATCATGAAATTGGTGATGGAGGATGGAGGATGATGACGACGGCTGTAACGCCCCAAGACCGGAGCTTCAGATGCCTTCCATGTTTCGGAGTGTTGTCGGGTGTTTCGTTTTGGTTCGTTGCATCATGTGCATTGCATCATGTCATCATGTCATAAGTCTTTTTGCATCTCAACTAAATAATTTGTGTGGATCTTCGATCCATTTAAATCGAGGGAAGAGTGACTTCTCTTTATAACATTATCCTCCCGATATTATGGAGCTATATTAAATATTTCCATTCTTTTGGAATTCACATATAACACATTTGCAATTTATCACATGCCCCTTTCCGCTTCTAGTTTGGTCCCCAAACTTTTCCTGTAATTTCTTTTGTCACTTCCCCGAGCTCCACCTAAATTCTCAACATTTCTGGTGCACTTCAAAACCCTAGCCCTAGTTCAAACCATTTGATTAAAATCAAATGAGTTTGAATTCTTATCTTCCGATCTTGCCACTTCTAATTTTCTCGGACCATGCATAGTTCTACGAGTCCGTGAAAATTATCCCCGTGCCCAACTCTTTCTCTAACCTTTCTTTTCTTCCCTTTTTCTTTCTCTTTATTTTCTGTTTTGAAAAGAGTAAGAGAGAGAAGGAGCCCAACAGCCAGCAGGCCTCCTGATCTTTTCCCTCTCCCCGCCTAAGTGGCCTAAGGTCGAGCCGCCGGCCTCTAAGGCCCATCCGGCCCCTGTCTACCGAACCCTAGCCTGCACGCAGTGCCCGATCCTCAACTCTCTCGATCCCCTCCTGCTTCCCTCGCGCCTCCACTCTTCTCGCTCGCTGGCCCGCAGCCACTTCTCCATCGATCCCCATCTCCCCGCTCTTCCCTCGCCCGCAGCGCCGCACACACGCACACTTCTAGCGCCAGGAGAGCGCCTCGCCTCCGCCCAGACCAGCGCCACCCCTGCCCCGCGCTGCACCTCCTCCGTCCCGTGCCCGCAGCCTTCCTCGCTCGGTCTTGAGCGCCCCGGTGCCGCACCTCCACTACCTTGTCGCCTCTGCTTCTCCTCGCCAAGGGCCCCTGCGCCTTGACCCGACCTCGCCTCTTCCACATCGTAGCCCCGCCATGAACGCGCCCCTGCTGCTGAGGCCCATGGTCTCCATTGCCCACTGCTGCCCTCCTCCTTCTCCTGTTCGTTGCCGCCGTCCAAGACCAGCAGGCCACCGCAACGCCATTTTTTTTGCCTCCTCCCACGCCCTGCATCGAGCCACCGGGCCAGGGATCACCAAATCTCGTCCCTGCTGCCGGGGAACCTCATTTTCCACCCGTTTCCTTCTCCGGCGCCGTGCTAGGCCTCCCCGACGCCCTTGTTGTTGCTGCTTCTCATAGGTCTTCATGGTACCCTCGTCTCTACTCGCGGGAGGATGAGTACGACCGCTGCTTCGATCTGTGATGCTCGAGGCCACTTGGCCTTGTTTCGATCTGGATGCGTCGAGACTATCATTGCAACGTCGCGACCTCTGCCCCGGAGTACCTCAAGTTCGTCTACATGAAACTGCCAAGTACCTCTACGCACGGATACCGTCAAGTACCTACACCAGCAAGGCTACACGGACGTTCGTTCCACTATAACACCGAAACGTCAAGTTCGACTATGTTTTGTTGCCTCGTCCGAAGTCGTCAAGTACCCGAAGACCATATTGGCACCAAGTACATCTACCGCCGTCTTCGGAATTGTCAAGAACGCCAAGCACCGCGACACCCAGATCCCTCGGATATGTCAAGTTCAACTAACGTCGCAAGAACGAGACCGGCAGGTCCGAAGACCCCGAGTACCACGACGACCCTCGAAGAACTCGGAACCGTCAAGTTCGAATACCGTCGCGTGAACAAACTACTTCCTCTATCATCGCCGAGTACCACTACTTCCCACGAAGATCGTGAATGACTACACCGCTTGACCCGAACCGCTCCGATAACGCACGCTTTGAAGGTATAACCCCGAAACGACCGCCCGTGGGCGAATGCATATGTTGTATGAAATGCTCGCGGTTGCACCGTGCCCAACGTGTTTATTGCATGTTCCCCATTGCCATGCCGTCGTCTCGTGGGAACCCGGTTACCGGGATCACCCCACCTTCTATCGCATGTCACGCTCCCGTCACTTTTCCTTTTGCACCGGTATCTCCGTGAGCTATCGGAACCGAAATGTTGTCGTGGCACCATTTCCGCTGTCATTGTTGTGGCACCCCTTTCGTTTCCGCCACGATGACAAATGCTTCTTTTTGCTCTTGTCAACTTTAATAAAAATTGCATAAACTTGTCCATGTCATCCGCATCATAATAACAACAATTAAAATGTTTAAATTGTTGTTTTCTTTTAAATTACTAATGCATATGGGGATTTACCGGATTTGTTGTTTGTTATATCCGGCCCCATTTAAATTGTTTAGATAGTATAGTTTTGTCATGCTTCACCCTTGCCATGTTAACCAGCATTTAATATTGTTGAGTACCTAACCGAGACTGAACTAAATAATGGATTGTGGTGTTTGTCAATATGCATCCCGATGCATATTGAGCTCCACTTAACTTGTAGTGTTGTTTGTGCACTTTGCCATGCCATGCATATTTAAAACCGGACATGCATCATACTTGATTGTGCATCATGCCATGTTTATGTGGTGGTTGTTTACTATGTTGTTTGCTTTCTTTCCGATGTTGCTTCTTCGGGTTAGTTCCGATAACGTCGCATTTGTGAGGATCCGTTCGTCTACGTCCATTTATCTTCTTCATGGACTCGTTCTTCTTCCTTGCGGGATTTCAGGAAAGATGACCATACCCTCGAAATCACTTCTATCTTTGCTTGCTAGTTGCTCGCTCTTTTGCTATGCCTATGTTGCGATACCTACCACTTGCTTATCATGCCTCCCATATTGTTAAGCCAAGCCTCTAACCCACCCTGTCCCAGCAAATCGTTGTTTGGCTACGATACCACTTTGCTCAGGCCCTCTTATAGCATTGTTAGTTGCAGGTGAAGATTGGAGTTGTTCCTTGTTGGAACATGGATATTTTGTTGGGATATCACAATATCTCTTATTTAATTAATGCATCTATATACTTGGTAATGGGTGGAAGGCTCGGCCTTATGCCTGGTGTTTTGTTCCACTCTTGTCGTCCTAGTTTCCGTCATATCGGTATTATGTTCCCGGATTTTTGCGTTCCTCACACGGTTGGGTTATAATGGGAACCCCTTGACAGTTCGCTTTGAATAAAACTCCTCCAGCAAGGCCCAACCTTGGTTCTACCATTCGCCACCTAGCCTTTTCCCTTGGGAGTCGCGCATCCCGAGGGTCATCTTTATTTTAACCCCCCCCCCCCCCGGGACTAGTGCTTGTCTAAGTGTTGGTCCAAACTGAGCGATGTCCGGTGGCTACCAGGGGCAACTCCGGGCTGGCCTACCCGACGTCTTGCTCATCCGGTGTGCCCTGAGAATGAGATCGGAATTTGTCGGCACATCTGGGTGGTCTTGCTGTACTTGTTTTACCATTGTCGAGGATGTCTTGTAACTGGGATTTCGAGTCTGATCGGATTGTCTTGGGAGAAGGAATATCCTTCGTTGACCGTGAGAGCTTGTGATGGGCTAAGTTGGGACAACCCTGCAGGGATTTGAACTTTCGAAAATCATGCCCGCGGTTATGGGTAGATGGGAATTTTTTAATGTCCGGTTGTAGAAAACCTGAAACTTAACTTAATTAAAATGCATCAACCGCGTGTGTAATCGTGATGGTCTCTTCTCGGCGGGGTCCGGGAAGTGAACACAGTCTTGGAGTAATGCTTGACGTAGGTTGTTCTAGGATCACTTCTTGATCATAGTTGTTCGACCGTGCCTTTGCCTTCTCTTCTCGCTCTCTTTTGCATTATGTTAGCCACCAAATATGCTAGTCGCTTGCTGCAGCTCCACCTCATATCATTACCTTACCCATAATCTTAAATAGTCTTGATCGCGAGGGTGTGAGATTGCTGAGTCCCCATGACTCACAGATACTTCCAAAACCAGTTTGCATGTGTCGATGATACCATGTAGGTGACGCAACCGAGCTCAAGGAGGACCTCGATGAAGATCTCGTTCATTGGGTTGTTTCGTTTCAGTTGATCAGTAGTGGAGCCTAGTTGGGACGATCGGGGATCTGTGTAGCATTTGGGGTAGTCTTCTTTTATTTTGGTTCCATAGTCGGACCTTGATTGTATCTGGATGATGTAATGCTTTATTCATGTATTGTGTGAAGTGGCGATTGTAAGCCAACTATGTATCTCTTTCCCTTATGTATTACATGGGTTGCCTCACTTGCGACATTGCTTACAATGCGGTTATGCCTCTAAGTCGTGCTTCGACACGTGGGAGATATAGCCACATCGTGGGCGTTACAAGTTGGTAATCAGATCCTTCCCCGACTTAGGAGCCCCCTGCTTGATCGAATCGCTGGCGTTGTTGAGTCTAGAAAAACATTTTGAGTCATTTAGGATTATATATATATCGGAGAGTAGGATTCTTTTTACTCCTCAGTCCCTTCGTCTCTCTGGTGAGGTATCCTGACGTAGAGTTTTGACTCTTCTCTTCCCAAATTTCACTAAAACAATTAGGATCACACGGGTATCTTGGAATCGTTCCGATGGTGTTGTGACGAGAACATTGTTCTTGGTGCCTCCTGACATTTAGGGGTTGTGGCAGTGTCCCGGGGAGTTGAGCTCCGAGGTGTTGTCGTCACAATTTTATCGTTGCAATTCTAGAATACCTGAGTTTCACCGACATCGAAAATCTCTTTTATGTAGTTGTTGGTGAGATAACCTCGATGCCACCCAGTACTGGGGCAGGAGTTCGGGAGTATTTCCATAACTTGTATAACGGATGCTTTTCGAAGGTTGAGGTAAATGATTTCCGAAGGTTTCTTGGTTATGTGTTGAAGCATGGATACAGCTGGATGTAGGATTTGCTAGTTTTGGGTGAGATATTATGCTTCCCATGTATCCCCAACACCTGATTGCATAACCGGAGAATTTCGGGAGTTTATAAGTGGGGATTCAAGTAGCTCTTATGATATCTTTCCGACAGATGTATGATATGAAATTGGGGTTCGACGTCTAGTGGTCCGCCTATCCACGATTGGTTTTACAGTGGTCTCGTTGTGTCTTAAAGAGTCCTTGGCTATGCTGACTCGGGGACGCTTCGTATGTCATGTGCACTGCCTTGTACATGATGGTGCTGTACGATCGAGCCCGTGTAGGCCCCACCACGAAAATTTTGGACGAAATCTCTATCATATGTTTGTTCTGGCTTATTCTGCAAGCCAATCCTTTGTTTTGTTTTTACTTGTGGTATTCGAGTTGCTTCGAAGTCAAATGTTGATTCCATACCTTTCCTAAACGGTGTTCTCATATTCCTATGTGAATACTAATCCTTCTGGATCATTGAGATTGTCATGTCAATTCTTTTCAACCGGTGTGCTTCTCTTCTAGTGGATCCAATCTTGTCAACATCCGCAAGATCACCTCTTGGTTTTTCCAACGTTGTTTGTTTCATCCATCCCAAGTTGTCTTTATTGTCCCTCCATCCCACCCTTTTTTCTTCAAGGACTAAGATCCCTTATTCAACTATCCATTTTATTGATGGGAAGTCTCTCCATTCTTTTCCGTCAATGTTCTTATCCGGTGTTTCTCATGAAGATTCTAATGGAGCTTCTAGTTCATCATTCTTCGTTTATTTATCTTCTCCGGGGGATGCAAATCAAGCTTTTGGGTGTTGATCTCATATCCCTTTTTCCTCGTTTCAAATACCTTCTTTTGCCGGTGCACCTCATATTCAGTCATTTCTCGCTATTCAATTGTTCCGGAGTGCTGAAGATATATCAAAGATTCATGTTTCCACTCTTCATTCGTTCAAGCTCTTTCGAGGTTGTAATCTCATTCAAGCCATTTAATTCAATCGGCGCAATCTATCTTTTAAATCATCAACGGTGTTTCTCTTGAGTGGGCCCTAATCCACAGGTCTTTTTCCAGGATCTTACCCGACTCTTCTAATTCTTTTCGAAGTTATTTTCAAAATCATCTCAAAGTTTGACGTAAGAATGAATTATCAACAGTCTTATGTTTTTCTCCAAGATCTGTCGAATTCTTTTCATTGTTGTCTCAACCTTTCCATTCTTCATTCCGGAGTGCCTCAACAAATCATGGTGGTGTTTCTCGTTGCCATTCTCGGATTTTGAAGACCGAAGAAGAGTTTTTCCTCCATATCTTATCCGTTCTCTCAGAGATTTGTGGTTCTAGTTTGAGGCCATCCTCTCATAATTGTTTTGATTGTGGGAATTCTTTTCATCCATCCGGAGCATTTCAAGAGTCTTTCAGTTTGTTTATCCGAAGGCCATCATTTCGGGATTATTCATTTCTCAGCTTTCAGCTCTCGTTCTCCAAATTTTACCGGTGCATCATCCAAGTATTCTCTTCCCAGCTTGGGATCTCTTCGTTTCACTTGTATCTAAATTCTCTCAAGCATCTTCGTTCATTTGCAAATTCTTCCCGGTGTTTCGTTATCTTTTATTCGTTCATTTTCAATCCTTACGGTGGTTCGTTTAAGATTTCTCTTCCTTCTTTATCATATCAATTCATTCGTTGTTTCGATTCCACCGGTGGTTCGTTGAAGACCTTCTCAAGTTGGCGCAATATCTATATTAATCCTTTCTACGAGAATAAGTGTATGCAATCCATTGTTTGTCATCAATTTAAATTGGTGAAGGATAAGCATAATGTAATTCTTATTCTTGTTTCATCAAGTGAATTCAATTCCTTATTCCGGAGTGGTTCATCATGTCACATTCTCGGTTCGAGATGCTTTATCTTTTATTCTGGTGTTACGAGCTTCCACTTTATCTAGTCGTAAAGTTTCTTCTAACCATTACAAGGCTTCACCTTATGTTCTCAACTTCTCTTTCTTTTGATCATTCTTTTATTACCGGAGTTCTTCATGGAGGTTCTACATGTTGGTTCATCAAGGATTTAATTCCTTCTCGAAGTGTTCATCGAGATTCTTTTCAGAGGAGCTCATGCATTCTTCATCTTGCAATCCGGAGTGCAAATCTTTCACGCATATCTTTTGAGGTGGTGTTATGCCATTCTTGATAATTTCCCTTTGTGCTTCGTGATTCACAAGTTATCAAGAATGAGATATTTTAAATCCATCAATCTCGTCATTGGAATTATCTTGGGTTATATTTCACCTAAAGCTTTTCCCTAAGGATTGTTGATATTAATGGTGCTTATAAATGACCCAAGTTCTTCACTTATCCTCCCGGTGAAATAAGCTTCTCGTCTTCTTGTTCATATCAATCCAATATATTGTTTTTCGTTAGTGGCAGAATTTCACCTCATAGTTTTGAGATGCCTTCTATAAGCCCACATCAAGCTTATTCTTTTCGTTGTTGGATTTCCAACAACTCGGGTCGACCCTTCTCCTAAGTATGCTTTTTCAAGCTCATTCGAGATAGAAGATATTGTTTTTCTCCTCCGTTCATTCCATTCCATTCTTTCTTTTCTTCCGGTGGCATTGTGATGTTTCTCTCTTCTCTCATCATCTCAAGTGTGAGGACCGTCTTCTTTTTGTGCCTATCCATTTAACCGGAGTGTTGTGTCCTCTCTCAAGTTCTTTCCATCTTATCAAGTTTCATATCACTTTTCAACCGGAGTGCTGCTCGAATTGGTTCTTCCTTGTTCCTCTTTTCTAACGGAGGTCTTTCAACTTTGGTCATCTTCGTTGTATTATTTCTTTCAATTTTTTCATCATCTCAAGGTTCATTGGTTTTACTCGTTTGTCAAAGAAGCAACTTAGTTTCACCTCACCTCTTCCTCATCCTTTTCCCTCTGGTGCCATCCCTAGGATCTCGGGTCGAGATCCTCTCGTAGTGGTGGAGTGTTGTAACGCCCCAAGACCAGAGCTTCAGATGCCTTCCATGTTTCCGAGTGTTGTCGGGTGTTTCGTTTTGGTTTGTTGCATCATGTGCATTGCATCATGTCATTATCTCATAAGTCTTTTTGCATCTCAACTAAATAATTTGTGTGGATCTTCGATCCATTTAAATCGAGGGAAGAGTGACTTCTCTTTATAACATTATCCTCCCGAGATTAGGGAGCTATATTAAATATTTCCATTCTTTTGGAATTCACCTATAACACACTTGCAATTTATCACATGCCCTTATCCGCTTCAACTTTGGTCCCCAAACTTTTCCTGTAATTTCTTTCGTCACTTCCCCGAGCTCCACCTAAATTCACAACATTTCTGGTGCACTTCAAAACCCTAGCCCTAGTTCAAACCATTTGATTAAAATCAAATGAGTTTGAATTCTTATCTTCCGATCTTGCCACTTCTAATTTTCTCGGACTATGCATATTTTTACGAGTCCGTGAAAATTATCCCCGTGCCCAACTCTTTCTCTAACCTTTCTTTTCTTCCCTTTTTCTTTCTCTTTATTTTCTGTTTTGAAAAGAGTAAGAGAGATAGAAGGAGCCCAACAGCCAGCAGGCCTCCTGATCTTTTCCCTCTCCCCACCTAAGTGGCCTAAGGCCCAGTCGCCGGCCTCTAAGGTCCGTCCGGCCCCTGTCTACCGAACCCTAGCCTGCACGTAGCGCCCGATCCTCAACTCTCTCAATCCCCTCCTGCTTCCCTCGCGCCGCCACTCTTCTCGCTCTCTGGCCCGCAGCCACTTCTCCATCGATCCCCATCTCCACGTTCTTCCCTCGCCAGCAGCGCCGCACACACGCACACTTCCAGCGCCAGGAGAGCGCCTCGCCTCCGCCCAGACCAGCGCCACCCCTGCCCCGCGCTGCACCTCCTCCGTCCCGTGCCCGCAGCCTTCCTCGCTCGGTCTTGAGCACCCCGGTGCCGCACATCCACTACCTTGCCGCCTCTGCTTCTCCTCGCCATGGGCCCTGCGCCTCGACCCGACCTCGCCTCTTCCACATCGTAGCCCCGCCATGACCGCGCCCCTGCTGCTGAGGCCCATGGCCGTCGTTGCCCGCTGCTGCCCTCCTTCTCATGTTCGTTGCCGCCGTCCAAGACCAGCAGTCCATCGCGGCGCCATTTTTTTGCCTCCTCCCGCGCCCTGCATCGAGCCACCAGGCCAGG
Source organism: Triticum aestivum (assembly GCF_018294505.1). NCBI lineage: Eukaryota > Viridiplantae > Streptophyta > Magnoliopsida > Poales > Poaceae > Triticum > Triticum aestivum. The sequence goes on along the minus strand of NC_057800.1, from coordinate 439,762,597 downwards.
AATCGCCAGATGTTGTCCCTGCTGCCGAGGAACCTCGTTTTCCACCCGTTTCCGTCTCCGGCGCCGTGCTAGGCCTCCCCGACGCCCTTGTTGTTGCTGCTCCTCATAGGTCTTCATGGTACCCTCGTCTCTACTCGCGGGACGATGAGTACGACCGCTGCTTCGATCTGTGATGCTCGAGGCCACTTGGCCTTGTTTCGATCTGGATGCGTCGAGACCATCGTTGCAACGTCGCGACCTCTGCCCCGGAGTACCTCAAGTTCGTCTACATGAAACTCCCAAGTACCTCTACGCACGAATACCGTCAAGTACCTACACCAGCAGGCTACACGGACGTTCGTTCCACTACAACACCGAAACGTCAAGTTCGACTATGTTTTGTTGCCCCGTCCGAAGTCGTCAAGTACCCGAAGACCATATTGGCACCAAGTACATCTACGCCGTCTTCGGAATTGTCAAGAATGCCAAGCACCACGACACCCAGATCCCTCGGATATGTCAAGTTCAACTAACGTCGCAAGAACGAGACCGGCAGGTCCGAAGACCCCGAGTACCACGACGACCCTCGAAGAACTCGGAACCGTCAAGTTCGAATACCGTCGCGTGAACAAACTACTTCCTCTACCATCGCCGAGTACCACTACTTCCCACGATGATCGTGAACGACTACACCGCTTGACCCGAACCGCTCCGATAACGCACGCTTCGAAGGTATAACCCCGAAACGACCGCCCGTGGGCGAATGCATATGTTGTATGAAATTCTCGCGGTTGCACCGTGCCCAACGTGTTTCTTGCATGTTCCCCATTGCCATGCCGTTGTCTCGTGGGAACCCGGTTACCGGGATCACCCCACCTTCTATCGCATGTCACGCTCCCGTCACTTTTCCTTTTGCACCGGTATCTCCATGAGCTATCGGAACCGAAATGTTGTCGTGGCATCATTTCCGCTATCATTTTTGTGGCACCCCTTTCGTTTCCGCCACGATGACAAATGCTTCTTTTTGCTCTTGTCAACTTTAATAAAAATTGCATAAACTTGTCCATGTCATCCGCATCATAATAACAACAATTAAAATGTTTAAATTGTTGTTTTCTTTTAAATTACTAATGCATATGGGGATTTACCGGATTTGTTGTTTGTTATATCCGGCCCCGTTTAAATTGTTTAGATAGTATAGTTTTGTTATGCTTCACCCTTGCCATGTTAACCAGCATTTAATATTGTTGAGTACCTAACCGAGACTGAACTAAATAATGGATTGTGGTGTTTGTCAATATGCATCCCGATGCATATTGAGCTCCACTTAACTTGTAGTGTTGTTTGTGCACTTTGCCATGCCATTCATATTTAAAACCGGACATGCATCATACTTGATTGTGCATCATGCCATGTTTATGTGGTGGTTGTTTACTATGTTGTTTGCTTTCTTTCCGGTGTTGCTTCTTCGGGTTAGTTCCGATAATGTCGCATTTGTGAGGATCCGTTCGTCTACGTCCATTTATCTTCTTCATGGACTCGTTCTTCTTCCTTGCGGGATTTCAGGCAAGATGACCATACCCTCGAAATCACTTCTATCTTTGCTTGCTAGTTGCTCGCTCTTTTGCTATGCCTATGCTGCGATACCTACCACTTGCTTATCATGCCTCCCATATTGTTAAGCCAAGCCTCTAACCCACCCTGTCCTAGAAACCGTTGTTTGGCTACGTTACCGCTTTGCTCAGCCCCTCTTATAACGTTGTTAGTTGCAGGTGAAGATTGGAGTTGTTCCTTGTTGGGATATCACAATATCTCTTATTTAATTAATGCATATATATACTTGGTAAAGGGTGGAAGGCTCGGCCTTATGCCTGGTGTTTTGTTCCACTCTTGCTGCCCTAGTTTCCGTCATATCGACATTATGTTCCCGTATTTTTGCATTCCTCACACGGTTGGGTTATAATGGGAACCCCTTCACAGTTCGCTTTGAATAAATCTCCTCCAGCAAGGCCCAACCTTGGTTTTACCATTTGCCACCTAGCCTTTTTCCCTTGGGAGTCGCGCATCCCGATGGTCATCTTTATTTTAACCCCCCTCCCCGGACCAGTGCTTGTCTAAGTGTTGGTCCGAACTGAGCGATGTCCGGTAGATACCAGGGGCAACTCTGGGCTGGCCTACCCGACGCCTTGCTCATCCGGTGTGCCCTGAGAACAAGATATGTGCAGCTCCTATCGGGATTTGTCGGCACATTCGGGTGGCTTTGCTGGTTTAGTTTTACCATTGTCGAGATGTCTTGTAACCGGGATTCCGAGTCTAATCAGATTGTCTTGGGAGAAGGAATATCCTTCGTTGACCATGAGAGCTTGTGATGGGGTAAGTTGGGACACCCCAGCAGGGATTTGAACTTTCGAAAGCCGTGCCCACGGTTATGGGCAGATGGGAATTTGTTAATGTCTGGTTGTAGAAAACCTGAAACTTAACTTAATTAAAATGCATCAACCGTGTGTGTAACCGTGATGGTCTCTTCTCGGCGGGGTCCGAGAAGTGAACACGGTGTTGGAGTAATGCTTGACGTAGGTTGTTCTAGGATCACTTCTTGATCATAGTTGTTCGACCGTGCCTTTGCCTTCTCTTCTCGCTCTCTTTTGCGTATATGTTAGCCACCAAATATGCTAGTCGCTTGCTGCCGCTCCACCTCATACCATTACCTTACCCATAAGCTTAAATAGTCTTGATCGCGAGGGTGTGAGATTGCTGAGTCCCCGTGACTCACAAATACTTCCAAAACCTGTTTGCAGGTGCCGATGATACCGTGTAGGTGACGCAACCGAGCTCAAGGATGAGCTCGATGAAGATCTCGTTCATTGTGTTGTTTCGTTTCAGTTGATCAGTAGTGGAGCCCAGTTGGGACGATCGGGGATCTATGTAGCATTTGGGGTAGTCTTATTTTATTTTGGTTCCGTAGTCGGACCTTGATTGTATCTGGATGATGTAATGCTTTATTCATGTATTGTGTGAAGTGGCGATTGTAAGCCAACTATGTATCTCTTTCCCTTATGTATTACATGGGTTGTGTGAAGATTACCTCACTTGCGATATTGCTTACAATGCGGTTATGCCTCTAAGTCATGCTTCGACACGTGGGAGATATAACCGCATCGTGGGCGTTACAACGGCAACAGATTCCCCTCTCTGGTGCCCCGAACGGACTCCAAATCAGCCCTCCCGAGACGTTTTAGGGCTTGGCGGCGGCTCCGTATCGTAAAACACGATGAATCCTTCTCTTCTATTTTTTCTCCCCAAAAGTGAATATATAGAGTTGGGGTTGAGGTCGGAGGAGCTCCAGGGGGGTCACGAGGTAGGGGGCGCGCCCCCACCCTCGTGGCTAGGGTATGGGCCGCCTGGTCTTGATCTTTTTCCAGTATTTTTTATTATTTCCAAAAAGACGCTCCGTGGAGTTTCAGGTCATTCCGAGAACTTTTGTTCGTGCACATAAATAACACCATGGCAATTCTGCTGAAAATAGCGTCAGTCCGGGTTAGTTCCATTCAAATCATGCAAGTTAGAGTCCAAAACAAGGGCAAAAGTGTTTGGAAAAGTAGATACGACGGAGACATATCACGCACCTCTACAAATCCCTGCTTCCCTCTACGAAGGGCCTATCTATTTACTTTTATGCTGAGTCATCATCCTCTTATTAAAAAGCACCAGTTGGCGAACACCGCTGTCATTTGCATCCAATACTGTTAGTTTACATTGAGTATGACTTGACTGGATCTCTTTTACCATGAATTACAATGTCTAGTCAGTCCTTGATCTTTAAAGGTGCTCTGCATTTATGTTTTGCAGTCTCAGAAAGGGCTAGCAAGATACCATCTTGTTATATCATATCATGACTGTTTTGATAAAGTGTTGTCATCCGAGATTTATTATTATTGCTCCCTAGTTGATTCTGTCATTGATATGAGTAAACATGAGACCTAAATGTTATTGTGAATATGGTTAGTTCATAATCCTTACTGAAAACTTGAATGCTGGCTTTACATACTTACAAAAACAAGAGCAAACAGAGTTTGTAAAAGTTTTTCTTTATCACTTTCAGTTTATCAACTGAATTTCTTGAGGACAAGCAAAGGTTTAAGCTTGGGGGAGTTGATACGTATCCGTCGTATCTACTTTTCCAAACACTTTTGCCCTTGTTTTGGACTCTAACTTGCATGATTTGAATGGAACTAACCCGGACTGACGTTGTTTTCAGCAAAATTGCCATGGTGTTATTTTTGTGCAGAAATAAAAGTTCTCGGAATGACCTGAAAATCAACGGAGAATTATTTTGGAATATATAAAAAATAATGGAAGGAAGATCCACGCCAGGGGGGCCTCCACCTGTCCACGAGGGTGGGGGCGTGCCCTACCCCCTGGGCGCGCCCCCCTGCCTCGTGGGCCCCCTGACGCTCCACCGACCTCAACCCTGACTCCATATATTCACTTTCGAGAAGAAAAAAACCAGGGAGAAGGATTCATCGCGTTTTACAATACAGAGCCACCGCCAAGCCCTAAACTCTCTTGGGAGGGCTGATCTGGAGTCCGTTCGGGGCTCCATAGAGGGGAATCCATCGCCATCGTCATCATCAACCATCCTCCATCACCAATTTCATGATGCTCACCACCGTGCGTGAGTAATTCCATCGTAGGCTTGCTGGACGGTGATGAGTTGGATGAGATTTATCATGTAATCGAGTTAGTTTTGTTAGGGTTTGATCCCTAGTATCCACTATGTTCTGAGATTGATGTTGCTATGACTTCGCTATGCTTAATGCTTGTCACTAGGGCCCGAGTGCCATGATTTCAGATCTGAACCTATTATATTTTCATCAATATATGAGAGTTCTTGATCCTATCTTGCAAGTCTACAGTCACCTACTATGTGTTATGATCCGGCAACCCCGAAGTGACAATAGTCGGGACCACTCCCGGTGATGACCGTAGTTTGAGGAGTTCATGTATTCACTATGTGTTAATGCTTTGTTTCGGACTCTATTAAAAGCAGGCCTTAATAGCCCTTAGTTTCCAATAGGACCCTGCTGCCATGGGAGGGTGGGACAAAAGATGTCATGCAAGTTCTTTTCCATAAGCACGTATGACTATATTCGGAATACATGCCTACATTACATTGATGAATTGGAGCTAGTTCTGTGTCACCCTAGGTTATGACTGTTACATGATCGATCGCATCCGGCATAATTCTCTATCACCGATCCATTGCCTACGAGCTTTCCACATATTGTTCTTCGCTTATTTACTTTTTCGTTGCTATTGTTGTCATCACAACAAAACACCAAAAATATTACTTTTGCTACTGTTACCTTTTGCTATCATTACCATTACTATCATATTACTTTGCTACTAAACACTTTGCTGCAGATATTAAGTTTCCATGTGTGGTTGAATTGACAACTCAACTGCTAATACTTGAAAATATTCATTGGCTCCCTTTGTGTCGACTCAATAAATTTGGGTTGAATACTCTACCCTCAAAAACTGTTGTGATCCCCTATACTTGTGGGTTAAAAGTCTACATAGTTCTCGAACCCGTAGGGTCCACATGCTTAATGTTCGGTGACGATCGATATTGTGAGTTTATGGTTTTTGATGTACTGAAGGTAGTTCGGAGTCCCGGATATGATCACGAACATGATGAGGAGTCTCAGAATGGTCGAGACATAAAGATCGATATATTGGAAGGCTATGTTTGGACATCGGAATGGTTCCGGGTGAGTTCGGGCATTTACCGGAGTACCGGGGGTTACCGGTACCCCCCGGGGAGTATATGGGCCTTAATGGGCCTTAGTGGGAGAGAAGAGAAGGCAGCCTAGGAGGGGGCGCCCCCCCCCCCCCCCAGCCCAATCCGAATTGGGTGAGGGGGTCAGGCCCCCTTTCCTTTCTCCTTCTTCCTCTTCCTTTTATTCCTAGTGGGACTAGCAAAGGGGGGGTCCTACTCCTACTAGGAGAAGGACTCCTCCCCCCTTGGCACGCCTAGAGAGGGTCGGCCGGCCTCCCCCTCCCTCCTTTATATACGTGGGGAGGGGGGCACCCAAGAACACACAAGTTGATTGTTTAGCCATGTACGGTGCCCCCTCCACAGATTTCCACCTCGGTCATATCATTGTAGTGCTTAGGCAAAGCCCTGTGTCGGTAACTTCATCGTCACCATCATCATGCCATCGTGCTGACGAAGCTCTCCCTCGACACTCAGCTGGATCTAGAGTTCGTGGAACGTCACTGAGCTGAACATGTGCAGATCGCGGAGGTGCCGTACTTTCGGTGTTAGGATCGGTCGGATCATGAAGACGTACGACTACATCAACCGCGTTGTCATAACGCTTCTGCTTACGGTCTATGAGGGTACGTGGACAACACTCTCCCCTCTCGTTGCTATGCATCATCTAGATAGATCTTGCATGTGCGTAGGATTTTTTTTGAAATTAGTGCGTTCCCCAACAGTGGCATCCGAGCCAGGTCTATGCGTAGATGTTATATGCATGAGTAGAACACAAAGGAGTTGTGGGTGTGGGTATATACATATTGCTTGCCGTCACTAGTTGATTCTTGATTCAGCGGTATTGTTGGATGAAGCGGCTCAGACCGACATTACGCGTACATGAGACTGGTTCTACCGACGTGCTTCGCACACAGGTGGCTAATGGGTGTCAGTTTCTCCAACTTTAGTTGAATAGGATTCAATGAACAGGGTTCTTTCTGAAGATCAAAAAGCAATCACTATACCGTGTTGTGGTTTTTGATGTGTAGGTAAGAACGGTTCTTGCTCAGCCCGTAGCAGCCACATAAAATTTGCAACAACAAAGTAGAGGACGTCTAACTTGTTTTTGTAGGGCATGTTGTGATGTGATATGGTCAAGACATGATGCTAAATTTTATTGTATGAGATGATCATGTTTTGTAACAGAGTTATCGGCAACTGGCAGCAGCCATATGGTTGTCACTTTATTTGAAAGGCAATTGCCATGTAATTGCTTTACTTTATCACTAAGCGGTAGCGATAGTCGTAGAAGCAATAGTTGGCGAGACGACAACGATGCTTCGATGGAGATCAAGGTGTCAAGCCGGTGACGATGGTGATCATGACGGTGCTTTGAGATGGAGATCAAAAGGCACAAGATGATAATGGCCGTATCATATCACTTATTTGATTGCATGTGATGTTTATCCTTTATGCATCTTATATTGCTTAGTATGGCGGTAGCATTATAAGATGATCTCTCACTAAATTTCAAGGTACAAGTGTTCTCCCTGAGTATGCACCATTGCTACAGTTCGTCGTGCCGAGACACCACATGATGATCGGGTGTGATAAGCTCTACATTCACATACAACAGGTGCAAACCAGTTTTGCACAACCAGAATACTCGGGTTAAACTTGACGAGCCTAGCATATGCAGATATATGGCCTCGGAACACTGAGACAGAAAGGTCGAGTGTGAATCATATAGTAGATATGATCAACATAGCGATGTTCACCATTGAAAAGTACTCCATCTCACATGATAATCAGACATGGTTTAGTTCATATGGATCACATGATCACTTAGATTATTAGAGGGATGTCTATCTAAGTGGGAGTTCTTAAGTAATATGATTAAATTGAACTTTAATTTATCATGAACTTAGTACCTGATAGTATTTGCATGTCTATGTTGTTGTAGATAAATGGCCCGTGTTGTTGTTCCGTTGAATTTTAATGCGTTCCTAGAGAAAGCTAAGTTGGAAGATGATGGTAGCAATTACATGGACTGGGTCCATAACTTGAGGATTATCCTGATTGCTGCACAGAAGAATTACGTCCTAGAAACACCGCTGGGTGACAAACCCACTGCAGGAGCAACACTAAATGTTATGAATGTCTGGCAGAGCAAAGCTGATGACTACTTAATAGTTCAGTGTGCCATGCTTTACGGCTTAGAACCGGGAATTCAACGATGTTTTGAACGTAATGGAGCATATGAGATGTTCCAGGAGTTGAAGTTAATATTTCAAGAAAATGCCCGAATTGAGAGATATGAAGTCTCCAATAAGTTCTACAGCTGCAAAATGGAGGAGAATAGCTCTGTCAAAGAACATATACTCAGAATGTTTGGGTACCACAACCACTTGACTCAACTGGGAGTTAATCTTCCTGATGATAGTGTCATTGACAGAGTTCTTCAATCACTGCCACCAAGCCACAAGAGCTTCATGATGAACTATAATATGCAAGGGATGGGTAAGACAATTCCCGAGCTCTTCGCAATGCTAAAGGCTGCGGAGGTAGAAATCAAAAAGGAGCATCAAGTGTTGATGGTCAACAAGACCGCCAGTTTCAAGAAAAAGGGTAAAGGGAAGAAGGGGAACTTCAAGAAGAATGGCAAGAAAGTTGCTGCCCAAGTGAAGAAGCCCAAGTCTGGACCTAAGCCTGAGACTGAGTGTTTCTACTACAAAGGGACTGGTCACTGGAAGCGGAACTGCCCCAAGTATTCGGTGCAGAAGAAGGATGGCAAAGTGAAAGGTATATTTGATATACATGTTATTGATGTGTACCTTACTAATGCTTGTAGTAGCGCCTGGGTATTCGATACTGGTTCTATTGCTAATATTTGCAACTCTAAACAGGGGCTACAGAATAAGCGAAGATTGGCTAAGGACGAGGTGACGATGTGCGTGGGAAATGGTTCCAAAGTCGATGTGATCGCCGTCGGCATGCTACCTCTACATCTACCTTCGGGACTAGTTTTAGACCTAAATAATTGTTATTTGGTGCCAGCGTTGAGCATGAACATTATATCTGGATCTTGTTTGATGCAAGATGGTTATTCATTTAAATTGGAGAATAATGGTTGTTCTATTTATATGAGTAATATCTTTTATGGTCATGCACCCTTGATGAGTGGTCTATTTTTACTAAATCTTGATAGTAGTGATACACATGTTCATAGTATTGAAGCCAAAAAATATAAGTTTAATAACAATAGTGCAGCTTATTTGTGGCACTGCCGTTTATGTCATATTGGTGTAAATCGCATGAAGAAACACCATGTTGATGGACTTTTGGAATCACTTGATGCTTGCGAACCATGCCTCATGTGCAAGATGACTAAGACTCCGTTCTCCGGAACAATGGAACGAGCAATGGACTTATTGGAAATAATACATACTGATGTATGCGGTCTGATGAGTGTTGATGCTCGTGGCGGGTATCGTTATTTTCTTACCTTCACAGATGATTTGAGCAGATATGGGTATATCTACTTGATGAAACATAAGTCTGAAACATTTGAGAAGTTCAAAGAATTTCAGAGTGAAGTCGAAAATCATCGTAACAAGAAAATTAAATTTCTACAATCTGATCGTGGAGGTGAATATTTGAGTTATGAGTTTGGTCTTCATTTGGAACATTGCGGAATAGTTTTGCAACTCACGCCACCTGGAACACCACAGCATAATGGTGTGTCCGAACGTCGTAACCGCACATTATTAGATATGGTGCGATCTATCATGTCTCTTACTATTTACCATTATCGTTTTGGGGTTATTTTTAGAGACAGCTGCATTCACGTTAAATAGGGCACCATCGAAATCCGTTGAGACGACACCTTATGAACCGTGGTTTGGCAAGAAACCCAAGTTGTCATTTCTTAAAGTTTGGGGCTGTGATGCTTATGTGAAAAATCTTCAACCTGATAAGCTCGAACCCAAATCGGAGAAATGTGTCTTCATAGGATACCCGAAGGAGACTGTTGGGTACACCTTCTATCACAGATCCGAAGGCAAGATATTTGTTGCTAGGAATGGATCCTTTCTATAGAAGGAGTTTCTCCCAAAAGAAGTGAGTGGGAGCAAAGTAGAACTTGATGAGGTAAATTGACCTGCTCCCTTATTGGGAAGTAGTTCATCACAAAAATTAGTTCCAGTGATTCATACACCGGTAAGAGAGGAAGCTAATGATGGTGATCATGAAACTTCTGATCAAGTTACTACCGAACCTCGTAGGTCAACCAGAGTAAGATCCGCACCAGAGTGGTACGGTAATCCCGTTCTAGAGGTCATGTTACTTGACTATGAAGAACCTACGAACTATGAGGAAGCGATGATGAGCCCAGATTCCGGAAAATGGCTTGAGGCCATGAAATCTGCGATGGGGTCCATGTATGAGAACAAAGTGAGAACTTCAGTTGACTTGCCCGATGATCGGCAAGCCATAGAGAATAAATGGATCTTCAAGAAGAAGACTGAAGCTGATGGTAATGTTACTGTCTACAAAGCTCGACTTGTTGCAAAAGGTTTTCGACAAGTTCAAGGAGTTGACTACGATGAGACCTTCTCACCCGTAGCAATGCTTAAGTCCGTCCAAATCATGTTAGCAATTGCCACATTTTATGATTATGAAATTTGGCAAATGGATGTCAAAATTGCATTCCTTAATGGATATCTTAAAGAAGAGTTGTATATGATGCAACCAGAAGGTTTTGTCGATCCAAAAGGTGCTAACAAAGTGCGCAAGCTCCAGCGATCCATTTATGGACTGGTGCAAGCCTCTCGGAGTTGGAATATACGCTTTGATAGTGTGATCAAAGCATATGGTTTTATACAGACTTTTGGAGAAGCCTGTATTTACAAGAAAGTGAGTGGGAGCTCTGTAGCATTTCTGATATTATATGTGGATGACATATTGGTGATCCGAAATGATACTAAATTTCTGAATAGCATAAAAGGATACTTGAATAAGAATTTTTCAATGAAAGACCTCGGTGAAGCTGCTTATATATTGGGCATGAAGATCTATAGAGATAGATCAAGACACTTAATTGGACTTTCACAAAGCACATACCTTGATAAAGTTTTGAAGAAGTTCAAAATGGATCAAGCAAAGAAAGAGTTCTTGCCTGTGTTACAAGGTATAAAGTTGAGTCAGACTCAATGCCTGACCACCGCAGAAGATAGAGAGAAAATGAAAGTCATTCCCATTGCTTCAGCCATAGGTTCTATCATGTATGCAATGTTGTGTACCAGACCTGATGAGTGCCTTGCTATTAGTTTAGCAGGGAGGTACCAAAGTAATCCAGGAGTGGATCACTGGACAGCAGTCAAGAACATCCTAAAATACCTGAAAAGGACTAAGGATATGTTTCTCGTTTATGGAGGTGACAAAGAGCTCGTCATAAATGGTTACGCCGATGCAAGCTTTGACAATTATTCGGATGACTCTAAGTCACAAACCGGATACGTATTTTTATTGATTGGTGGAACTATCAGTTGGTGCAGTTCCAAGCAAAGCGTCGTGGCGGGATCTACGTGCGAAACGGAATACATAGCTGCTTCGGAAGCAGCAAATGAAGGAGTCTGGATGAAGGAGTTCATATCCGATCTAGGTGTCATACCTAGTGCATCGGGTCCGATGAAAATCTTTTATGACAATACTGGTGCAATTTCCTTGGCAAAGGAATCCAGATTTCATAAGATAACCAAGCACATCAAGAGACACTTCAATTCCATCCACGATCAAGTCAAGGAGGGAGACATAGAGATTTGCAAGATACATACGGATCTGAATGTTGCAGACCCGTTGACTAAGCCTCTCTCATGAGCAAAACATGATCAGCACCAAGACTCCATGGGTGTTAGAATCATTACAATGTAATCTAGATTATTGACTCTAGTGCAAGTGGGAGACTGAAGGAAATATGCCCTAGAGGCAATAATAAAGTTGTTATTTATATTTCCTTATATCATGATAAATGTTTATTATTCATGCTAGAATTGTATTAACCGGAAACTTAGTACATGTGTGAATACATAGACAAAATGAGTGTCACTAGTATGCCTCTACATGACTAGCTCGTTAATCAAAGATGGTTAAGTTTCCTAGCCATGGACAAGAGTTGTCATTTGATGAACGGGATCACATCATTAGAGAATGATGTGATTGACTTGACCCATCCGTTAGCTTAGCACTTTGATCGTTTTGTTTATTGCTATTGCTTTCTCCATAACCTATACATGTTCCTATGACTATGAGATTACACAACTCCCGAATACCAGAGGAACACGTAGTGTGCTATCAAATGTCACAACGTAACTGGGTGACTATAAAGATGCTCTACAGGTGTCCCCAATTGTCGGTGTCAAAACCGGCGGATCTCGGGTAGGGGGTCCCGAACTGTGCGTCTAAGGCGGATGGTAACAGGAGGCAGGGGACACGATGTTTACCAAGGTTCGGGACCTCTTGATGGAGGTAAAACCCTGCGTCCTGCTTGATTGTTCTTGATGATATGAGTATTACAAGAGTTGATCTACCACGAGATCAGAGAGGCTAAACCCTAGAATCTAGCCTATGGTATGATTGTATGTTGTCCTACGGACTAAAACCCTCTGGTTTATATAGACACCGGAGAGGGCTAGGGTTACATAAGGTCGGTTACAAAGGAGGAGATATACATATCCGTATTGCCGAGCTTGCCTTCCACGCTAAGTAGAGTCCCATCCGGACAAGGGGCGAAGTCTTCAATCTTGTATCTTCATAGTCCAACAGTCCAGCCAAAGGATATAGTCCGGCTGTCCGAAGACCCCCAAATCCAGGACTCCCTTAGTAGCCCCTGAACCAGGCTTCAATGACGATGAGTCCGGCGCGCAGTGTTGTCTTCGGCATTGCAAGGCGGGTTCCTCCTCCGAATACACCATGGAAGAGTTTGAATACAAGGATAGTGTCTGACCCTGCAAAATAAGTTCCACATACCACCGTAGAGAGAATAATAGTTCCACAAATCTAATCTGCTGACACGTTTTGATAGTATGACATCACTTCATGGCCCGGTTATTATTCGAACCGCTTTTCTCAACCAGCTCCGCACATATCGCGAGGCGGTTTTCTTGATACGTCTTGTCAAAGCAGAGATCGTGTTCCCCTTATCACGGGATTCTCATCAATACGGACGTGGGTAACCCAACCGCGCCATCAATTACGGTGCCTGGGGAATAAGTGGTTTTGCCAGGAAAGTGGGGAGACTCATCGCCTCCTCCGCCCTTATAAAGGGACAAAGATTTACTTTTTTCACCCATGCCTTCTTCCTTCTCGCTTACCCATTCCTGCACACCCGAGCTCTAGCACCCAAGCTCGCATTCTTCTTCTGGAACCACTCCAATCATGTCCGGAGCAGGAGGCAAGTGGATGGTCTCCTCCGTCACGGAGGAGAACATCAAAAAGTTACGGGAGGCCAGATACCTTGTTGCGTATATCGCACACCGGCTGCCGAATGTGGGGCAGATCGTCCCAATGCCCGAACCCCATGAGAGGGTAGTTTTTCTTACCCATTTCGTCCGTGGGCTGGGATTTCCTCTCCACCCATTTTTCCGCGGGTTCATGTTCAACTACGGGCTGGATTTTCATGATCTGGCCCCCAACTTCATCCTCAACATCTCGGCGTTTATCATCGTGTGTGAGGCCTTCCTCCGCATCAGGCCCCACTTCGGCCTATGGCTGAAAACCTTCAATGTCAAACCGAAGGTGGTGGGTGGCCAGCAAGCAGAATGTGGATGCGCCATGGTGAGCAAGATGCCTAATGTCACCTGGCTCGAGCGTACCTATGTGGATACCATAAAGGGGTGGCAATCGGGGTGGTTCTACATCACCGAGCCACATGACTCCAACTGGGTGGCGGCCCCCAAATTTAGATCCGGAATCACCAAGCGTCTCACCTCCTGGAAAAAGAAGGGCCTATCCTGGGGCTCTTCGGTAGAGCTGGCCGGACTCCAAACTTGCATCCAGAACATGACGAACAAGAAAATCAAGCTCGTCAACGTGGTCCAGGTTATGCTCTTTCGTTGGATCCTTCCGTGCCAACGACGGGCATTTGTTTTGTGGGAGTTCGACTCAGCCCAGCACCAGATGTTGCGAGAGCTCTACGACACGATGCACGAGGAAGTCTGGAGGGTGCTGTTCAAGGGCGCCGAGATGCCTCCCTCCCTCACCGAGGACTGCGGACTCAGCGCAAAGCGCCGCACCCATCCGGTAGGCTTTTATATCTCTCAGGGTATTTATCTTCCCTGGTTTGGTTATGTGCTGGATCTAAGCTTTCATGTCATTAACAGGACTGGATAAAGACATCGGAGCAACTTGATTGCCCAGCCCCCCTGCCCGAAGATCCTGCAAACGCTCTTCTAACGAAGATGCTGACTCTGGCACCTTATGAGGTGCCGGAAAAGACGGCCAATAAGAAGGCCGCGGGGACCCAAAAGGGTCTCCGGCGCAAGGTGGTTCTATCCGATGAGTCCGATGCGCACTCCTCCCATGGAAATGAGGAGGAGGAGAAAAGTTCTCCCCCCCAGCCGGGGAGACAAGAAAAGGAAGGACGACCCATCCGGGGAGGCTGAAGGGTCCAAGAAGGGAAAGACCCTCCCTCCGGACTGTGCCACGACGGCTGCCGACAGCGGCAACGAGTGGCTACCCAGGGACAAGCCCCTGGCGAAGTTGTAAGTGTCCGGACACCATAGTACTGCATGGTATGTTTTATTGTACTGCCTTTGCTCATGCCGAACATGATTATGCAGTTTGGCCAGAGATCATCTCGACGTACCCTCGTCGAGCGACTCTTTGGGCTCGTCGGATATGAACAACGGTTCTCCTCTGACGGCTTCCACCCCTCGCCCTACGGACAACGCCGAGGTGGTGTCTCAAAAGGCACCGACCCAAGGGGAGGTGATCTTGGGGGCGCCTCACGGCGACCTCTTAGACCCTGAGTACCAAGGAGCGAGGCTCCTACGGGCTTCGAGTTCGGGCCCCAGCCGGATACTGCGCCGGAACCTTAGATGGTTCCGGACTCCTGCATGTGGTCCCCCATTAAGGGGGGCAACCATCCGTGTCGGTGCCCTCTGTCCAACCAGAGGCACCGGACAACTCGCTGTAAGCGCTTCACAGCGCTTCCATCGATGAAGAACACCGCACTTTCATGAGTGCGGTGGTCAAGAAGGTTCAGTCCGCCAAAAATGGACTGACCGAAGCTTGCGCCAGCCTCCTAACAAGCTTTGAGGTAAGCATTCAAAATATAAAAATATTACCGCATAGATAGTAGCCCCTGATGCTCTGTTCGGCGTTAGCAAAGAAAAGCCGAATAGAGTATCAAATGATAACTCAGGAGTCTAATTAGAGTATGTCTATGTGTATGTGCAGGCTTCCCTGCTGCCGCTGCCGCACGTACTACGGAGGTCTCTGCGCTGAAGCAGGCCCTGAAGCGGTCCGAGGACGAGCTCGGCCTTACCAAGGGGCAGCTCGAAGAGAGCAAAGGTAAGATATACCCCAGTTTATATAGTTAAAAAGATGCTCGGTGTAAAGTAATAGGATCATCATGAATTTTTCAGGGGCCACGACCGAGGTGGAGACCCTGAGGAAGGCGTTGTCCGCGGCCGAAGACAAAGCGGCCAAAGAATGCATTGAACGGGGGAAACAAGAAGCCCGAGTGGGCGAGGTGCAGCAAGAGCTTGAGGCTCTCGCCAAAAAGCACGAGTCCTTAGAGCTTGACTCCAAGACGCGAGAGTCCAAGCTCGCGCAGGTGCTTGAAAGTGTCCAGAGTGCCAAGGCCGAAGCCCACAAGGCCCTCTAGGATATTGATGCGGCGAACAAGATAGCAGCGGGTAAGGCATTCAATATGCAAAGCAAGCATGTGAAGCAGACTTTCCTTTTTCTTACCCGAGCTCGAAGCTCTCCAGGAGCGTTTGCAGATCTTCCCCGCAGTGTGCTGGATGCCGTGGAGTTTTACTGGGATGAGGAGCGGAGCTCAACAGAGAAGTTGTTCTGGTCTCATTATACTCGGACCGAACACCCCGTGTCCTTGAGCGACCAGCTGAAGCAGTTGGTCGAACTTCACAAGGCGGCCAAACAGGCCATGAGGGGCCTTATAGTCCGGATGTGGCCTGGCGAGCCACTGTCCGGCAGCTACTTCGGTCTGGTGAGGCGGCTGGTGGAAGCCTGCCCACGGCTTGAGGTCATCAAGCGGTCCGCCTGCATCGAAGGTGCACGCAGGGCTTTTGCCCGGGTGAAGGTGCACTGGGCAAAGCTGGACGCCGTGAAGCTTGTGAAGGAGGGGCCGCCGGAGGGCAAGGAGCATCGCTGCCCCAAGAATTACTATGAGAGCGTCCTGAAGGGTTCCCTCTTAGTGGCAGATGAGTGTGCCAAGGATGTAATCTTTGAATGAACATGCCCATGTGATCCTGTAATATGAAACGAGTTCTTTTGCGCCATGCTACGCTTTCTTAATTTAAAATATTATCTTCTGTGCGGCCATTTATAAAATATGAGAGTTGGCCAGTCGTCGGCTTCTGCCCCCATGTAACTAGTACTGGGGTGTTCGGGGTAAATCTGAACACTCTTTACCCCAATTTTGGGTCCTTCAAGGGAGGTGCTCAGCGCAACGAACCAGGCAATCGGACTATAATGCATTATCGCTGTAACACCCACGATGCGGCTATATCTCCCACGTGTCGGAGCACGACTTAGAGGCATAACCGCATTGTAGGCAATGTCGCAAGAGGGGTAATCTTTACACATCCCATGTACTGAATAAGAAAAGAGGTACATAGTTGGCTTACAATCGCCACGTCACACAATGCATAAATATAGCATTACAATCATCCAGATACAATCAAGGTCCGACTACGGAACCAAAATAAAGACAACCCCAAATGCATAATGTCCCCGATCGCCCCAACTGGGCTCCACTACTGATCGTCTGGAAAGGAAACATAGTATCGTCCTGAGTCCTCATCGAACTCCCACTTGAGCTCAGTCGAATCTCCTGGAATGGCATCATCGGTCCCTGCATCTGGTTTTGGAAGGAATCTGTGAGTCACGGGGACTCAGCAATCTCACACCCTCGCGATCAAGACTATTTAAGCTTATAGGTAAGGTAAAAGGTATGAGGTGGAGTTGCAGCAAGCACTAGCATATATGGTGGCTAACATACGCAAATGAGAGCGAGAAGAGAAGGCAAGGCACGGTCGAGAAACTATGATCAAGAAGTGATCCTAGAACAACCTACGATCAAGCATAACACAAGACCGTGTTCTCTTCCCGGACTCCGCCGAAAAGAGACCATCACGGCCACACACTCTGTTGATTCATTTTAATTAAGTTAAGTTTCAGGTTTTCTACAACCGGGCATTAACAAATTCCCATCTGCCCATAACTACAGGCACGGCTTTCGAAAGTTCAAATCCCTGCAGGGGTGTCCCAACTTAGCCCATCACAAGCTCTCACGGTCAACGAAGGATATTCCTTCTCCCAAGACAATCCGATCAGACTCGGAATCCCGGTTACAAGACATCTCGACAATGGTAAAACTAAACCAGCAAAGCCACCCGAATGTGCCGACAAATCCCGATAGGAGCTGCACATATCTCGTTCTCAGGGCACACCGGATAATCTAAGCGTACGGGAGCCAACGTAACCCAAGTTGCCAAGGGACGGCCCCGCACGTTGCTCTAGGTTGGAACAACACTCAGAGGAGCATTGGCCCGGGGGTTAAAATAAAGATGACCCTTGAGTCCGCGGAACCCAAGGGAAAAAGAGGCTAGGTGGCGAATGGTAAAACCAAGGTCGGGCTTTGCTAGAGGAGTTTTATTCAAGGCGAACTGTCAAGGGGTTCCCATTATAACCCAACCGTGTAAGGAACGCAAAATCAAGGAACATAACACCGGTATGACGGAAACTAGGGCGGCAAGAGTGGAAGAAAACACCAGGAATAAGGCCGAGCCTTCCACCCTTTACCAAGTATATAGATGCTTTAAAGTAAACACGATATAATAATGATATCCCAACAATAAAACATGTTCCAACAAGGAACAAGCTCCAATCTTCACCTGCAACTAGCAACGCAATAAGAGGGGCTAAGCAAAGCGGTAACATAGCCAAACAACGGTTTGCTAGGACAAGGTGTGTTGGAGGTTTGACATGGCAATATGGGAGGCCTGATAAGGCATGTGGTAGGTATCATAGCATAGGCATAGCAAAAGAGCAAGCATCTAGCAAGCAAAGATAGAAGTGATTTCGAGGGTATGGTCATCTTGCCTGCAAAGTTCTCCGAGTTGACGTTAGCTTGATCCTCGTAAGCGTACTCAACTGGTTCCTCGATCACTTACTCATCTCCTGGCTCTACCCAAGCAAGAACACAAGCAAAGGGAGACACAATCAACCACGGTGCAATGCACAAGCAACATGATGCAAAACATGGCATGATATGCGGGATGTGATATGCAATGCATATGCATGTTTCTGAAAGGAAAGATTGAACCAGGCCTCAACTTGGAAAACCAAGAGTTCCGCTGGAAAGAAGAGTTGATTTCGGTCGAAATCGATATAAAGATCACCGGAATCGGATGCACGGTTTGCAAATGGCAAGCAAAACAATAATGGCACAAATCTATGATTAACAGCACGAGGCCATCTAAATGCATCAAGAACAACAAGCTACTGCACTCTAACATAACAACAAAGCACATGGCAATGATCCACTCAAGATGCTTGACAAAAGATGAACGCTGAGCTACGGCTAAAACACACAATAGCAAGTTCAAACAAGCATGGCAAAAGTGTAAAAGATATCAGGTTACAGACTTAGTGAAAATAACATGTCAGGAATTTAACATCCGGAAGCAATGTTTAGAGTAAGATAACAACATGCTACAGGAACATATCATGGCAAGTCATGGCATGAAGCTACTCAAAGCATACAACAAAAGTCCCTTACTGACCATGAGCCAAAATGGGCCAGAAAATACAATGGCACCCATGTGAACATAGCAAGTTTCGTTAACAGATTCAGACTTAGCAGAAAACTGGAACATGGCAAAAACATATTCACGTAAGCATGTTTTGCGAGCTCGATGCACTCACCATAAGGCATTGCATGACAAACTAAGCATACACCCAGCAAGTAGACATGGCATAGAAGCTAAACATGGCAAGAACAACCTCATAGCATGCACTAATCAACTACAACAACCTCGGCAAAATTGCTTAACACGTAAACAATCTGCCAGGAACATTTTATAGCAAAAGTAGAGCAAGATTGAATCATAGTAGGGTGCTCCATAATTGCAAACAAAGACATGGATGGAAAGAGCATAACAATATCTCCAAAACATCCTTACTGAACATGCTCAAAAGAGGCATGGATCACTCTGTAGCAACATGAATACATGACATAAAAATATTATCAGGGAAAAAACTTAGAAGATTTCTAAGTCCCTGAAATCAACAACATCACGAGAGCTACTTTGCATGCTTGTGCTAGTCACCACAAAGATCACAAAAATACATGGGATACACCCCTGTAAAGATGGCATGGCATAATTCAAAACACATGTAGGGCTCAAGTTCATAGGAGACACACATTAAACATGGCAAAAATGACAAATGTCCAAATTCTGATAAGAATCTGAAACTAACATTACATAGCACTCTTGCAGCAGTATTTAGGGCATCAAGATGAACTCAAATGAACATGGTGCAATGGGAAGAATGAAGTACTCATCGAGACGAACAATTTGATATGCTACACGCCCAAAACGGAGACACGGTGCAGAGTTACGACGCGATGAAGTTAGCTAAAAATTACTGGGACTTAGTAGGAAAACGACCTTCAGGATCTAGGGTTCGTCCGGGGCACGCGAACCGAGGTAACTCCGGCGAGGTGGTGGCTTGCTCCGGCGAGGTAGGCAGGCGAGGGAGAGGCCGGAGGAGGGCGGATCCGGCCCTTCCCCGTCTGGATCCGGTGGCGGGCGGCGGGCGGCGGCTCCGGCCACCTCGGGCAGATCTGGAGGCAAGGCGCCTTGCGGGGGCACGGGAACTGGCCGGCGATGAGCTCCGGCCGGCGAGAAGGGAGCGGGGCAGCGAAGGCGGCGATCGGGGTGAGAGGAGGCGGGCGACCCTTGGGCGGCGGCGGCTTCGGGCCGGGAGGGCCCCGCCTGGGCCCCGGTGGGCCGGCGCGGTGATGTGGGCGCGCGGGCGGCGGGTGAATCGGGCGACGACACGTGGCGGCGGCGGGCAGTCCGGACACGTCCGACCGGCGATTTTCGTCCTGCGGCGCGAGGAGATGAAGAGGTTAGGGTTTCAACCATGATTTTCGGGGGAGATGCCTTTTTATAGGTAGAGGGAGCTAGGAGGCTCCAAATTGAGCACGGTTTTTGGCCACGCGATCGTGATCGAACGACCGAGACGATGGAGGGGGTCTAGGTGGGTTTTGGGCCACTTTGAGAGATGTTGGGCTGCAACACACACAAGGCCTTTGCGGTTCCTCGGTTAACCGTTGGAGTATCAAACGAAGTCCAAATGGCATGAAACTTGACAGGCGGTCTACCGGTAGTAACCCAAGTCCGCTTGGCAAGTCTCGGTCCAATCCGAGAATGTTTAACACCTACACATGAAAAGAGGTAAAAGGAGACACCGGAGGACATAGGAGCGCCGGAATGCAAAACGGACAACGGGGTAAATGCTCGGATGCATGAGACAAACACGTATGCAAATGCGATGCACATGATGACATGATATGAGATGCATGAAAAAGACAAAAGCAACACGAAGACAAAAACCCGACAACGAGGAAATATCATAACTTAGTGCCGGAAATGGCAAGAGTTGGAATACAAATATGGCAGGTTACATATGGGGCATTATGATCGCTCACACTTAGCCATAGAAGTCTATGATTTTAAATTTTTGGCGAAGCCCCTGGTATTCGGAGGGCCGAATTTGGGGCGCTATACACGCCTAAGCCGGACAAGGCCGACTCCTCGCCTGAAGCGGAAAAAGTCTTGAAGGACTTGAGACCTCTCGAACAGCGACCAGTCTCTCGCCTTATCATGACAGTCAGTTTTTGGCTTTCTCTACTGAGGTGCTCGTCCGAAAGAACCGGGACACAATCGCAGTAGTTCTCCCACCGCTACCTTAGCCGATATAGCGGAACGTAAGGTACCAAAGCATGGGAGCCGGGCAACCCAACATTTGACCCAAGACATGATTCGGAGCTGATGCATATAATGCTATAAGTTCGGGGTGCCGCACTGTCGAAAGTGTTCGGACTTCTTGCGCCGTATTATGGGGTAAACGAGAGCCCCTGGCGTACTGACTGACACCCGAGCGTGCAGGTGCGGAATGTCGTAAATGGACATATAAGAGAAAGAGAAAAACTTAAATAATGCAATGGCAGATTAATAATATGCATTGTTATTTGAATAATACGTCGAAACGTACTGGTACAAGTAGTGCAATAAGCATAAAGTAGGACAATTCGAAATGTCCTATCCCAAGGCATGCTACGCATAAATAGTGAAAAGCGGGTATATCAAGTATTACTAGAGACCACCTGACGGTTCCCGTGTTCATCCTAGCTTCTTGCCACCTTGGTTGTTGCTTCCGGAATGTGTCCTGCAATCGGACTGCCGGAAAGGGCTTCCGAAGAGTTAGTCCCAGAAAGAGAAAATGAATGTCAAAGGTATACAGCCCCTGGTGTGGTTAAGCCACAATGTGTGGAGTGTCCTGATTGTGCCCCGCCTATGTCCATGGTATTTTCAATGCGTAGTTATGTACGCGCAGCACGAATTTCGTCTCTGCACTGGGACTGGGACGGGGGCCGGATTGCTAGGCGAGCGCTGATCGCGCCAGGCGATCCTGTTGCAGATTGTTCCGGACTCGCTTGAAGGTGTCCGAGGGTTGTAACGCCGAATGAGTGGTCTTCCTGAACAGGCTACTTTGTGCCTCTGCTGCAAGGGCTGCAGTGTGCTCTTCTATATGGAGCGAGCGTTTTGTGTTTCCATTTACTGTTATGACCCCGCGGGGTCCTGGCATCTTAAGCTTGAGGTATGCGTAATGCGGCACTGCGTTGAATTTTGCAAATGTTGTTCGTCCGAGCAGTGCATGATAGCCACTGTGAAACGGGACGATGTCGAAGATTAACTCTTTGCTTCGGAAGTTATCTGGTGATCCGAAGACCACTCCAGTGTGATTGAGCCTGTGCAATGGGCCTCTACACCTGGGATGACGCCTTTAAAGGTGGTTTTGCTGGGTTTGATCCTTGAGGGATCAATATCCATTTTTCGCATTGTATCCTGATAAAGCAGGTTCAGGCTGCTACCGCTGTCCATAAGGACTCGAGTGAGGTGAAACCCGTCAATGATGGGGTCTAGGACTAGTGCGGCGGATCCGCCATGACGGATGCTAGTGGGGTGGTCCCTGCGATCGAAGATGATCAGACAAGCAGACCATGGGTTGAACTTCGGGGCGACGGGCTCCATCGCGTAGACGTCCCTTAGTGCATGCTTCCGCTCCCTCTTGGGAATGTGGGTTGCGTATATCATGTTCACTGTCTTCACTTGTGGGGGAAACCCCTTCTGTCCTCCTGGGTTCGGCGGCCGGGGCTCCTCCTTGTCATCGCTATGCAGCCCCTTGTCCTTGTTTTCGGCATTTAACTTGCCAGCCTGCTTGAACACCCAGCATTCTCTATTGGTGTGATTGGCTGGCTTGTCAGGGGTGCCGTGGATTTGACACGAGTGATCCAGTATGGGGTCTAGACTAGACGGAGCCGGAGTATTTCTTTTAAATGGCTTTTTCCGCTGACCAGATTTAGAGCCTCTGAATCCGGCATTGACTGCTGTATCTTCGGTGTTATCGCCGTTATTGCGGCGCTTTGGTCTATTATGATGCTGCCTACCGTTAACGTCTTTGGTATCCAAGGTATTCAGATTCCTTGATGTGTTGTTGTTGCGGGCCAGCCAGCTGTCCTCACCCGCGCAAAAGCGGGTCATGAGTGTTGTGAGGGCTGCCACAGATTTCAGCTTCTCCTGGCCGAGGTGGCGGGCGAGCCACTCGTCGCGGATGTTATGCTTGAATGCCGCTAGGGCTTCTGCATCCGGACAGTCTACATTTTGATTTTTCTTAGTGAGAAACCGTGTCCAGAATTGTCTGGCCGATTCCCCTGGCTGCTGGGTTATGTGGCTCACGTCATCAACATCCGGTGGTTGCACATAAGTGCCCTGGAAGTTGTCAAGAAATGCATCTTCCAAATCCTCCCAACTGCCAACGGAATCTGCTGGCAAGCTATTCAGCCAATGTCGAGCTGGTCCTTTGAGTTTTAGTGGGAGGTACTTGATGGCATGTAGATCGTCACCGCGAGCCATGTGGATGTGAAGGAGGAAATCCTTAATCGATATAGCGGGATCTGTTGTGCCGTCGTATGATCCGATATTTACGGGTTTGAAACCCTCCGGGAATTCATGATTCATAACTTCAACAGTGAAGCATAGGGGGTGTGCGGTGCCTCTGTGCCGGGCTATATCCCGAAGTAGTTCGTATGAGTCTTGTCTGCTGTATTCAGCCCGGCAGGATTTACTCTTGGTGTATCCAACGCGACGATCATCGTCCGGTGTGGGCGCACGTTCTCGTGTCTCATATATTGACCTTGCGATTTTTGCCTTACTGTCCAAGATGTCTCGCAGGTCCTCTGTGTTTCCCCAGGCCTTAGTATTTTTGACTGAGTGGCGACTGGGTGCGATCTGAACTTTAGGCTAAAACGCCTCTCTAGCTTGGTCGCGTAGTGGCCGGTCAGCCGCATCGTACACTGGTGAATGAGGTTTCAATGCTTACTCCTCGAGGTGAGGTAGCAACCTGCGTTTTGGGTAACTCTTGGATGGGCGCTCGAGTTCATGCTCCTTGGCCGCAAGGACTTCGGTTCATCTGTCTGCTAGCAAGTCTTGATGAGCTTGAAGTTGTTGTTGTTTCTTCTTTAGGCTACTTGTCATGGCCATAAGCCGGCGCTTGAAGCGCTCTTGCTCGACGGGGTCCTCAGGCACGATAAACTCGTCGTCGCCGAGGCTCGCCTCGTCTTCGGAGAGAGGAATGTAATTTTCCTCCTCCGGTTCTCCATCTACTGCCTGCTCTGGGGGGCTATCTTGTTCGTCCTCTAGCTCTGCACCGTGCTGGAGGGGATTGTTGTTGTCTTCGGCGCTATCCGGAGTGTTATTATCTCCTGTGCCAGTATCACTGCTCTTGCTGTGGCGGGACTTAGAGCGGCGCCGCTGACGTCGACGCTTGGGTTGCTTCTTGGAGGGGTCATCCTCTGCTTTCTCGTCGCCATTGGCTTCTTTGGGGGTGTCCACCATGTATATATCATATGATGAGGTGGCGGTCCAGTGCCCTGAGGGCGGTGGATCCTGTTCGTCTCCGGCCTCGTCGTCCATACCGTCGAAGTCTTCGGAGCCGAAGTCGAGCATGTCGGTTAAGTCGTCGACAGTGGCTACTAAGTGGGTGGTGGGTGGGCAGCGAATTTCTTCATCGTCCGCATCCCATTCTAGCCGGACATAGTTCGGCCAAGGTTCTCCTGACAGGGAGAGAGACCTTAATGAATTTAGCACATCCCAGAAGGGTGAGTGCTGAAAGATGTCCGCGGAGGTGAACTCCATGATCGGCGCCCAGTCGGACTCGACGAGCACGGATATGAGCGGCTCGGAGTCCGTGGCCGGAGATGAATCCAGTGGTTTGGCGACACGGCTCTCGTAAGGGGTGAAGTCAGTATCCAGCTCTATCTCCACTGAGAGTGCGGTCTCCATGGCGGGGTCCATCCCTCCGCTCTCGGATGGCGCCACTTGCTCCAGATTGATGGACGGAGTAGCTGCGGATCCGATCTCCCGAACACTGTCCGATGGCAGAGTTACGTCATGCTCGTCAAGACTGTACGGCGCGTCCGACATGGGCCCGAATCCGTCGAAGATCAAGTCCCCGCGGATGTCGGCCGTGTAGTTCAAGTTTCCAAATCTGGCCTGATGGCCAGGGGCGTAGCTCTCAATCTGCTCCAGATAGCCAAGCGAATCGGCCCACAATGCAAAGCCGCCGAATATGAAGATCTGTCCGGGGAGGAAAGCCTCACCCAGGACCGCATCGCTAGCGATGATCGAAGGAGCCATCAAGCCTTATGGTGACGACACAGTGGAACTCTCAATGAAAGCACCAATGTTAGTGTCAAAACCGGCGGATCTCGGGTAGGGGGTCCCGAACTGTGCGTCTAAGGCGGATGGTAACAGGAGGCAGGGGACACGATGTTTATCCAGGTTCGGGCCCTCTTGATGGAGGTAAAACCCTACGTCCTGCTTGATTGTTCTTAATGATATGAGTATTACAAGAGTTGATCTACCACGAGATCAGAGAGGCTAAACCCTAGAAGCTAGCCTATGGTATGATTGTATGTTGTCCTACGGACTAAAACCCTCCAGTTTATATAGACACTGGAGGGGGCTAGGGTTACATAAGGTCGGTTACAAAGGAGGAGATATACATATTCGTATTGCCTAGCTTGCCTTCCATGCCAAGTAGAGTCCCATTCAGACACGGGACGAAGTCTTCAATCTTGTATCTTCATAGTCCAACAGTCCGGCCAAAGGATATAGTCCGGCTATCCGGAGACCCCCTAATCCAGGACTCCCTCACCAATGGTGTTTGTTGAGTTGGCATAGATCGAGATTAGGATTTGTCACTCTGTGTATTGGAGAGGTATCTCTGGGCCGTCTCGGTAATGCACATCACTATAAGCCTTCAAAGCAATGTGACTAATGAGTTAGTTACGGGATGTTACATTACGGAACGAGTAAAGAGACTTGCCGGTAACGAGATTGAACTAGGTATTGAGATACCGACGATCGAACCTCGGGCAAGTAACATACCGATGACAAAGGGAACAACGTATGTTGTTATGCGGTTTGACCAATAAAGATCTTCGTAGAATATGTAGGAACCAATATGAGCATCCAGGTTCCGCAATTTCTTATTTACCGGAGATGAGTCTCGGTCATGTCTACATAGTGCTCGAACCCGTAGGGTCCGCACGCTTAACGTTCAGTGACAATCGGTATTATGAGTTTATGGTTTTTGATGTACCGAAGGTAGTTCAGAGTCCCGTATATGATCACGGACATGACAAGAAGTCTCGGAATGGTCAACACATAAAGATCGATATATTGGAAGGCTATGTTTGGACATCGGAATGGTTCCAGGTCAGTTCGGGCATTTACCGGAGTACCAGGGGTTACCGGAACCCCCCGGGGAGTATATGGGCCTTGATGGGCCTTAGTTGGAGAGAAGAGAAGGCAGCCTAGGATGGGGCGCCCCTCGCCCCCCAAGTCCAATCTGAATTGGGTGAGGGGGGCGGCCCCCTTTTCCTTTCTCCTTCTCCCTCTTCCTTCTATTCCTAGTGGGACTAGGAAAGGGGGAGTCCTACTCCTACTAGGAGGACTCCTCCCCCCTTGGCGCTCCTAGAGAGGGCCGGCCGGCCTCCCCCTCCCTCCTTTATATAAGTGGGGAGGGGCACCCTAGAACACACAAGTTGATTATTTAGCCGTGTGCGGTGCCCCCCTCCATAGATTTCCACCTCGGTCATATCGTTGTAGTGCTTAGGCGAATCCCTGCATCGGTAACTTCATCATCACCATCATCACGTCGTCGTGCTGACGAAGCTCTCCCTCGACACTTAGCTGGATCTAGAGTTTGTGGGACATCATCGAGCTGAACGTGTGCAGATCATGGAGGTGTCGTACTTTCGGTGCTAGGATCGGTCGAATCATGAAGACGTACGACTACATCAACCGCATTGTCATAACGCTTCCACTTACGGTCTACGAGGGTACGTGGACAACACTCTCCCCTCTCGTTGCTATGCATCATCTAGATAGATCTTGTATGTGCGTAGGAATTTTTTTGAAATTACTACATTCCCCAACAGCATACAGTATCATATTTTCCATCCAAGGCTCTTAGGATGTTCTTGATGATGAATTTGTCGGTCATCTCTTCGCTTCCTAAGTCGGCAATCTCATTTGTGATGAGAGAAAGCCTAGAGTATATCTCGACGACTTGTTCCTTCATCTTGAACTTGTCAAGTTGACTTTGAAGCACATCCATTTTGGATTCCTTGATGGACTCGGTGCCTTTGTGCATGTCAACCAAAGTATTCCAAATTTCCTTTGCATTCTCAAGGCGGCTGATTTTGTTGGATTCTTCGGGGTACAATCCGTTGAAGAGAATATTGCAAGCTTTAGCATTGTATTGCAACATCTTCATTTCTTCTGTTGTCGCTTCATGATCGGTTCTTTTCCATCCTCGAAGAAATCACCTTGCAAGCCAATACGCACAACAACCCAAATGACGGGGTTATGACCAAGAATATGCATTTTCATCTTATGCTTCCAACTAGCAAAATTAGTACCATCAAAGTAAGGACCTCTATGATGGTAATTTCTCTCGCTAGACGCCATACTCTCCTAGGTTGTGAAACCAAGGCTATGATCACCAAAGGTATATAAATCAAGGCAAATGGAGACCAAAGCTCTGATACCACTTATAGGATCGAAATTATGTCTAAAGGGTGAGTGATTAGACTACTTGACCAAATAAAAATCTAACCTTGTCCCAACTTTAGTTGTGGGCAGATTTTAGCAATTAACACAAATCAAGCAATCAACCTACACATGCAATTCTAAGAGTATAGCACTGGATAGTAAAACATTGCATATGAAGGTAAATGGAAGGTTTTGGAGAAGGCAAACGCAATGGAGACACGGAGATTTTGGTGTGGTTCCGATAGGTGGTGCTATCGTACATCCACGTTGATGGAGACTTCAACACATAAAGGGTAACGATTGCGCGAGTCCACAAAAGGCTCCACCCACGAAGGGTCCACAAAGAAGCAACCTTGTCTATCCCACCATGGCCATCGCCCATGAAGGGCTTGCCTCACTCGGCTAGATCTTCATGAATTAGGCGATCCCCTTGCCCTTACTAACTTCTTGGTTCAACTCCACAACTCAAAGGAGGCTCCCAAGCGACACCTAACCAATATAGGAGACACTACTCTCCAAAAGGTAATAGATTGTGTGTTGATGATGAACACCTTGCTCTTGTGCTTCAAATGATAGTCTCCCCAACACTCAACTCTCTCACACAGATTTGGATATGATGAAAAGATGATTTAAGTGGAAAGCAACTTGGGAGAGGCTAGAAATCAAGATTCTTGTGGTAGGATTGGAATACCTTGATCTCAACACATGAGTAGGTGGTTCTCTCTCAGAAAATATATGGTGGAAGTGTAGGCACGTTCTGATGGCTCTCTAACAAATGGAGATGGGGTGGAGGGGTATATATAGCCTCCACATAAAATCCAACCATTACACACATTTGACCCAACTCGGTGAGACCGATTAGTTCAAAATGTGAATGTTAGGAATCTCGGTGGGACCGACTGGAACAACTCGGTGGGACCGATGTGCTAGGGCTTTAGGGCAAACATCATCTTGGTGGCATCGATTGCATCAACTCGGTGAGACCGAAGTGAAGCAATAAGGCAACAGAGAGAATGTCAAGCCAATTCGGTGAGACCGATTGCATAACCCGGTGAGACTCAAATAAATGCAACAAGTCACAGAGCGTTGGCAAGGCCATCTCGGTGAGACCGAGACTCGTGACCCGTATCGGTGAGACCGAACTGTTAGGGTTTCTGGCAGTGGCTATGTCATATGAACTCGGTGGCGCCGGGTGGGAAATATCGGCGAGGCCGAGTTGGAGTTTAGGGTTTTGACATATTTGAATGGAGAAAGTGATTGACGGCTTTGGAGCAATATCACTAAGCATTTGAGCAAGCAAGCCATTAAGCAACACCTCATCGCCTTTTAATAGTATTGACTTTTTTATGGACTCAATGTGATCTTGGATCACTTAAAATAAAATGAAGAGTCTTGAGCTTTTGTCAATATGTGTCCTTAGCATTTTGAGGGGTCCACATTCCTAGTCCATGCCATGCCATTCATTAAACTTCCTGAAATATTTATCTTGAATGGATATTAGTTCAATGAGCTATATGTTGTTATGAATTACCAAAACCACCCGGGGATTAGATGCACTTTCAGCTGCTGAGCGGTTAGTCAGGCATACTTGTGCAACACGACTTTATCAACGCAAGCTACACTGCATTAAAATATTCATAGCCTTTTATAAGGCAGCTCTCTCCCTAAACAACAACTAAATGTAGTTCGTATGGTTATGTTTCTTGTGATGGAACTAGTCCACCATGGTTTAAGTTCTAGACTGACATTGATGGAAATATCTTCTTGTATTTATTTCAGACTATTCGGTGTTGTTGGTTTGACCCGATGGGACATTTCTCTCGACTAATAAACGCATGTGGCGACTCTGTTAATCACAAAATGTTATGTCGGCTCAGTATTTTGAAGGTGCACATAGGGCCACACGCTTCTTCGTTAATCTCAAGATGTTGTCCCGGCTCTGTATCTCGAAGGTGCTCATACGGTCTGTCCACAACCATATATTGTCGTGACTAGGCTGGGCTGGGGCATTTTTGTAGAAAACACCCTAATTTTTTACGAAGTCTCATAAAAAAGCCCTTGAACGCCGTTATGCCTCCCAATGAGAGTTGGATCATGTCAGGGAACTATACAAAGAGATAAGAGATTATTCATATAAAAATGGTACCAATAGTGGGGTCTATAAAGGATAATAGGCTTCTTGTCCTGTAGCGGACCATGCTCCTGGGGTTTAAATGGGCTGTAATTAAGGTGGTCCATTTTTCATATGCTAGATTTTTGTTCCCATTTTTACGAAATTAGTAAAAAATAATATAAATTATAATACTAATAAAAATTAAAATTAAAATAACCATGTTCTTTAATTTAAAATTTAAAATTAGATTATAAAAATATTTATATATTAAAAAATATTAACATCATATTCAAATATATTTAATAAAGTATGCATTTATTATTTAAAATATATTCATATAACTAAAATACTATTTAATATTATAAATATTTGCAAATTTAACTAATATTCATTTGCAGATATGCAAGATGTGGGCTTACTAGGGTCATTTTTATTTTTTCATACATCAATTTCAATTTATATTTGTTTAAAAATAAATAAGGCAAACAAAAAACTTTAATAAAAATGTAAAACCATTTTTAAAAAACATAAAAAATCTTATATAGTACTCCCTCTGTCCCAAAATAAGTGACTCAACTTTGTACTAATTTTGTACTAAAGTTAGTATAAAGTTGAGTCACTTATTTTGAGACGGAGGGAGTACATGATTATTTCCACAAATCTGGATGTTTATAAAACTCTATGAACATTTATTTAAATATATTATTTTTTAGATGTGTGTTTATATTTTAGAAATATATTTTAAATAGTTATATGAACATTACTATAATTCAGGAATAACTATTTCAATTATATGAATATCTTTTAGAATTACGCGAACATTTTTTAAAGTAAGTTATTTTTATGTATTTTATTTATAACACATGAATATTCTAACTTTAGTTTTGTACTTTGATCATAATTTACATATTTTCACAAAAACTAAAAAAGGGAAAAAAACTAACATATGGGAAATGGGCCGCATTGGCTGCACGTCATTTAAGCCTCATGAAAGTGGTCCACTGCAAGACATTACTAGAGGAACGCCCGTGCGTTGCAACGGGGTCACATTAATTTCAAGAGTTCAATATTACGACATTGACGATTTTTTTTACCATCAAATCCTCACACACACAGACACACACTCTTCCTCCCTCTTCCTCACTCTCTATCCCCCTCTCCCTCTCTCTCTAACACACACGCATATCTATCTTATTGGGTACGGGACCATAATCCATCTATTTCACACATACACGCTAGTGCATAACAATATGGATTATGTGTATTATATTTGCCACCAGAACTGGGGGAATTAATTTCATGTAAATCGACCAGCCACAGCTCCAAGAATACGCGGACGAGGTGGCTCGGGTCGGCGTCGGCACCGTCCAGCACGGGCCACAGGCCCGCTTCCAAGTGCACGTGCAATGCACGTCTTCACAAATATTATAACCAGATGTGAGAAATCACATGCATAGAAAAGACATTCTGATAGCAATCCAAATACCATACTCAATTGAATACCTAACCTGGACAATACTCTTATTTCTATGCGCCAGAAAAAATGGAATAGCAAAGCTAAGTATGCTTACATACGCTCAGATTATATATAAGAATCTTGGGTGAACAATTGCAACAAAGCACTAAGCAGCGATAAATTTAAATAAAAAATCCGTTAACTATGCAGGCAGCAGGTTTGTTACAACATAGAGAGATAGGAAAATGTCACCTCCAGTAATGTAGCGCAAAGGAGTGGAACGAAGCATGAATGAGCGGTTGTCTGTTCTTCTCCATGTACATGGATCAGCAGTAGAGGCCAAGTATATAAGTACTTGACCGAACTCCACTCTTCGTGTACGGAGAGCCATGTCACCTTCTCGCCGCTGCAGCATGGGAGGACGGCTGGTTCACGTGACCCTCCAGCTGGGGGATCCATGGTGGCTGACCGTCGAGCTCGAGGCAGAGAAGTTGAGGGCAGCAGTGGCGAGATCCATGCCGGCCAACCGGGCGAAGAGGAGGTCGTTGGGGAGGGACACATCGGCAAGATCCGGTCACCACGCGACCTGAAGAGCAACAGTGATCTCCACAAGCTGTAGGCCGACGACGTGCTCCATCCCCTGCGATGGGGTGACCATGGCGGTGGCCACAGCTCCTCATGCTCGCCTCGATCTCGGCGACACACCCTGAGTGTAGGAGGCAGCAACGACCTCGACGAAATCATGGCCTCCATCCCGGAACACATGAAGGACCTCGGCCCCGTCGCTTCTCCTCCCGCCGTAGCTGCACGCGGATGCGGACCGTGGGTAGGAGGGCAGGCGGCGTCGCCTCGGCTGACGACAGGGAGCAGCGTTTATTTCGGGTAGGTGGCATCGCGAGGACGGCCGCGGCCGCGGGGAAGCACCCCGATCATGCTGCCAGGCCAATCCTTCTCCTCCGATCCCCTATCCCCAAAGATTGCGCCGCCTCCCCGGTCGTGTTGTTTCCATATATTATGCCATTTTTTTCCTGTACCTAAACAAACGCGGGCGAGCGGATGACAGAGTTTTAGTCCGCCCTCTAAAATTGCTAAACGCACTTTTGGTGAGGATTATTGTTAATAAATGAATTCAATCATGTCACTCTAAATAAATGGATTCAATCATGTGACTCTAATTACTTTGGATTGTTATGTGCACACTAAGCGGGGTGCAGTTAGGAAAGAAAATGTTTTCTAATTAAAGTGATTGAGTGATTTAAGGTAAGGTTAATTAATTTAGATTTGATTTTTAGTGATTGTTAGTAAAGTATGATGCGTCTTTAAAATCTTTTATTTGTTTCCTTAAAATATATTATTTGTTTCCTAAAGAAATTTGCAATAATGGAAGGTATCGGTTGATTTGGATAAGTTAGTAAATTTAGATCCGTGATTGCGTGCATGTTTGGAAATTGCTGATTTGCAAGTAAAGAGCTGAGGGGTAAATAAACCGGTGAATAAGAAACCAGCATCGAAAAAAATCTACGACGGTTAACCTACGAAAAAACCCGGACGAAAATGGTGGGACGAAAAAAAACCTGGAAGCGAGACTACCAACTGCAGTTAGGAAAGAAAATGTTTTCTAATTAAAGTGATTGAGTGATTTAAGGTAAGGTTAATTAATTTAGATTTGATTTTTAGTGATTGTTAGTAAAGTATGATGCGTCTTTAAAATCTTTTATTTGTTTCCTTAAAATCTATTATTTGTTTCCTAAAGAAATTTGAAATAATGGAAGGTATCGGTTGATTTGGATAAGTTAGTAAATTTAGATCCGTGATTACGTGCACGTTTGAAAAGTGCTGATTTGCAAGGAAAGAGCTGATGGGTAAATAAACCGGTGAATAAGAAAGCAGCATCGAAAAAAAATCTACGACGGTTAACCTACGAAAAAAAACCGGACGAAAGTGGTGGGACGAAAAAAACCTGGAAGCGAGACTACCAACTGCTCCATTAGGAGTAGAGATTAACCTACGAAAAAAACCGGACGAAAGTGGTGGGACGAAAAAAACCTGGAAGCGAGACTACCAACTACAGTTAGGAAAGAAAATGTTTTCTAATTAGAGTGATTGAGTGACTTAAGGTAAGGTTAATTAATTTAGATTTGATTTTTAGTGATTGTTAGTAAAGTATGATGCGTCTTTAAAATCTTTTATTTGTTTCCTTAAAATCTATTATTTGTTTCCTAAAGAAATTTGCAATAATGGAAGGTATCGGTTGATTTGGATAAGTTAGTAAATTTAGATCCGTGATTACGTGCACGTTTGGAAAGTGTTGATTTGCAAGGAAAGAGCTGATGGGTAAATAAACCGGTGAATAAGAAAGCAGTATCGAAAAAAATCTACGACGGTTAACCTACGAAAAAAAACCGGACGAAAGTGATGGGACGAAAAAAACCCTGGAAGCGAGAGTACCAACTGCTCCATTAAGAGTAGAGATGCATAGTTATCCTTTATAGACATTAAACATGATCGGGTGAGGTGGCTAGCTTGGTCGACCCTATAAGATGAGGTCGCTGATTTGGCCCCCTAGTGGTCACACTTTTATATTTGTTCGCTGATAGGTGGGCCCCCACAGTTATAGAAAGTCACAGTTGTGTTTTAGGGGCTTCTTACGAGATTTGTACTAGTTTAGGGGGTTTTGCAAAATAATACGCTTTAGCCCCGCCCAGTGATTGGCAGTGGGCTCGAGGCCGCGCGAGTGTTCTGGCACCGGTTTTTCATATTTTTTTTATTTTGCGATACCAAACTAAACATATTGTGCAACTTTATGTACCACAAGTGTATTTACCTCAGAAAAACGTCCATATGCGTCAAGGTAAACCAATTCATTAGCAAGGTCGATCGATTTAACGTACGTTCATTGAGTACTTACTATCAGACACACACACATTAAAAAATACTTTAGTATCAAGAATATATTAATTACACCCAATCATTTCACCAATACTACTCAAAAGCTACCAAAGACATGGAAGTGCACGCAACTAAATTATTACAAATGGTACAAGAAAGACTAACCCATAAATAATAATTGCAACACAAGGTAAGAGGATAGGTGCTCCAAGAAGTACGCCTACAGGAAGGACAAGTGTCGTTATCGCTGGATCGAATCACCGAGTCCAACGTGCGGGTCTGCCAACTTGCCACTGCGAAAGGGCAGATCGGCCACCTCGCCGTCTAGGATGGGCAGATCGGCCAACGTGCCGCCACGGAAGGGCGAAGAGCCGCAACAGATGGGCGGACATGTGACTAGGCCATTGGTGCTAGGTTTGACCGTGGAATGGGGAAGTGCAAGGGAATTATATGAAAAATAGACTAGCAAGGTTACACCCTCCGAGGAACTGACCAGACGCAAGGAGATGTAAAATAGAAACCGACGACATGTGTTGACGAGAAATTTAAGGAGGGGGTGTGGAGAATAACAACCGCCTCTAATGATTCTTGCATACAGTTTTATTGTTCTAACCACCTCCGGAGTTGTCTATAGCAATGCTAACTGCATGTGCTGGATGTATTAAAGGTGATTTTGATCATCACAACTGCTTCCAGTGGCGGATGCTAATACTCGTTTTCTACTAGTGTCTCGATCTATCTGTCACTATCCCCCCCCCTCTCTCACATACACCACTCTCCCTCTCTCTAGGCATGCGTTCGTACAAACACATGATCTCTGTTAGCTAGGTATAGGACTCCCTCTGTGACTCTCTCTCTCTCTCTCACGCACAAACACTCTCCATATAACTTGGATCACTCCAACTCTCCCTCGCATACACTCCGAGCGACATGCCGCATGACTCGTCGCAGGGTGAAGTATTGGCAAGGAACAATGTCGATAAACTCATTACTCAAGTACTCTGTAAGTTGTCTCCGCAAAACTACATGTTTTAGCTTGACGACGATAACATTTAAAAAATTAGAATAATATTTGTTATAATAGGTGCACAAGGTAGTGGCTAAGTACATGTGAGATGCTATTTAACCTTTTACACAACATAAAGCCACATATTGTGCTATGTTATATATAAGGCTATCACGCATGCACGTACATCTCTTTGATATAATTTCTCATGTCGAAATGACCATGTTTTGCTCAATCAAAGAAAATACATCAGTGAAATGCTTCTCTCATGCAGTATCCGCGAAGCCAACACTCATCTTGTCATAGTCAAAGACGGTGTGGTATGCTCCCATGAAGACATCACCCATTATCCTGCATGGCAGAGAGGAACCGATGCCATGAAATTCTGATCTCATGGGAGCAAACAAAAAAAACATTTAATCAACAACAACGGTGCAAGTAGTGCTTTGTCTTACCAGAGAGGGCCTACTGGAGGGGGAATGTCCAAATACGTGAATCCGCTAATACACTGAGCCATGAATCCATCGCCAACCTTGAGAATGTACTGCTCGACGCGGAATATGATTGAAATTGTGTGAAACAACATGATTGTATTACATAACTAAGGTTTTATTTGCATTCGAAGCTCTCTTTTAATTAATGGAATGCGACAAATCTTTTGCCTCGCCTTAAAACAATATATTGGCAGTGAGGTACATTTCAGTAGGATTTCTGTGAGATTCAAAAGTAGTATACTAACATCAAGAGAAAATTCCACGGTTTTAAGTATTTCTGCTTTGCAATTGCAAACTACTCCTATATTACAAGAGCCACCTATGCTTAAAACCCCACTGAGTATCAGAAAATACTAACCCATTTTACAAGAAATGCCGGAATTTGTGCTAATAGATACAAGATGGTAACTTGTTCGAAATGAATACAGCACACCCATGAAAAAGATTAATTTGTTGTATCTAGCCAAGCCTTCCGAGTTCTGATCCTCATGCTACTTATCACATTCAAATTTTATAACAACAGGTGTGCACATTCTTATAAAGGTCATAATCGTGTTACTGTAATTGAACTAACGGGAACAGTATACCTGTTCTGGTTGGAGCTCAAATATCCTTCCGCCTATGCTGAACGAGACACTTTGCAGGGAATCAATGTGTCTACAGTCCACATATGATCCTAGGGGACTAGGCATACTGTGGCAGAGCTGTCATTTAGATCAGCTACTTGTAAGCTACAAATGTAGAAATGCTTAGCAATTCAAGAATCAAAAGGTAACCTCACCCGACCGACATACTCCAACATGCCCTCCTTGGTATGATTCTGAACGAATTCGCTTTGCATCCACCTCACTGCCATCTCGCATGCATTGCATGTAGCATCAAACATGTTGTCTACAGATGTTGTTCGTCCCTCTTCCGTTACCCTCTTAATACCAGCACTGCTTGGATACACAGGAACCATGTGCAATCAAATCATGAGGGGAATCCAAAATAAACACAAGAAACATGAGAGTATGTTTAAGGACTAATCAACTTTAGATTTTCAGAGATACAACGAAAGCTTTGTCGATAACCGTACACACCTTACTCCTCTAGTTCCGTCAAATGCGCAGAGCCCAATCTTCGAACACACTTGTGCCGGTGGTGTCTGCAGTTATTCGGAAGCGCTAAATTGTAACACAACTGGACTAAAAAAAGAAAGGTGTCTTCGCTTTTCTGCCAGTGTAACAAACGTACTCAATCGATCAAGCAGAGAGATCTAACCTCCGATTTCAGCAACTCTATCATTTCTTGTCCATATCCAGAAACAACTTGTTTGCACTCTTTGTTAGCCACTCCAGTGGCTCCAATTCGCTCATTGATCTGGGCAATGACACCCTAAACAACAGAAATTACTGAAATGAAAACCTAATAGGGTTGTATTTCTTCACTTAGGGGCATTTTTGTTAGAACTGCAAAAGTACATTATTGGTCCTTCAACTATATCCCGAGTTTATTTTTAAACTCCAAGTTCTATAACCTTACAAGTTTTACAGTTAACTTCGAAACAAGATAGATTTGGTCTCTTGCCCAACTCGGGGCCGTTCGTTTTGCACAGATGGAAACACAATAAACAAAAATGTAATTTAATTAAGCAATCTATTTTTTGCAAGGCATTTTAACTAAGTAATCTCACAAACTATCTAGAATCAGGGAAAGTATGAAACTAGCCAGGATAGACTACCAAAATATGTGGGAATGCTATAAATGAAAAAGAAATCAGAATTTTTTGGAAAAGAAAACCATAAATATTCTGAAGAAACTAATTAGAAAAATATCATAAATAATTATCAAATTTCATTATTTCCAATGAATGTTCCTATTTTTCCAAATATATTTTCGTATTTCCAACAATTTATCATCACAATATGATTTTTTTTCACAAAAAAATATTATCATTCAAAGTATTTTTTTTTAATTAGTACTTTCTCCTACATAATTTCCAACACCTTTTCATTTCCTTTTAAGTCAGAAACCACTACCACATCATCCATTTTGTGTCTGTCCCATTTGAAGTAATAGGTTAAGTTGACTGGTTTTATACTTGAGGCACCAAAACAACAGTTGGCCAACGATTGAATGGAAAAAAAATCTAATTTTTTATTTAGCTAAAAAATAAATGTATTAACAAATGGAAAGGTCACTTTGGATCCCAACATTGCCAAAATTTAAGTTTGGTCCTTATTATTGTCCATAAAAAAGTCATGTAAATGGGAAACATAAAAGATACCACTAGTCACCAAAAAAAATATCCAAAAGAAGTTCTAAAATTTTCAGAAATTTCAAAATGGCATAAGATTTAAGTATATTCTTAAAAATCATAGGACTCGTTAAATTGCCTTATATTGACTGCTTACAGTTTCAATTTTGTGCTTTTTGGCAGCCATTTGCGCAAAATCTCCGCCGATGCAAAGTATAAACTTTAGAAAGGTTTGACACTTTTAGGGGATCAATAATGTTCAGTGCTATTCTCATGGAAGAAAATTTGATTTTAACAATAGTTGAGAGACCAAAAATACACTTCTTCCTGATACAAACTTGAAAGGTGGGATGGAATTGACCGATGACTATGGTTACTTACTATTGGACCAGCAATCAATGAAGTTCCGGAGTCTGCTATTGCCGCACATCCATCCACACAAATTCCTGGTCATGACATACGTTATAGATCAGGAGAGGGCAATGTTGCATCTACAGGAGCTCAATAGTCCTGCCTATTTAAGAAGAAAAAAAATACACATAGTGCATTACCAGTGCTCTTCCCACCAATAAGAAAGTCTCCCATTTCAAACTGCAGATACCAACAGTATAAAATAAAATAGACAATTAACTCGCAAAATGTTCGATGGACGGAGGCAACACAATAAATTCATAACAAGGCCAACAATATTCTTTTAACTTTTGACGAGTGAAGCTACAGTAACAACCTGCCAGTATGCTTTCTGGGTTACTCGGGTGTATGTATGGCTGCCTTTGTAATGTTTGGGGTCACTACCTCCGAAAACAATTTCACCTCCATCCCCATTGTTTGCATTTCGATTTAACCAAAAGGAGAAAACATGTTGGTTCACAAGGCCTTGTGCAACCATATTGTACCTGGTAGATGACTGGAGGTGTAAGATGGCACCAAAACGCAATTCACGCAAGTGACAAGTTAGAACCTATGTGGTGTGACTTGCCCTGTGCCGAATTAATCAGCAAGACAAAAGTCAAGGCATACCAGTTAATCAGCAAGAACATGCCCCTGGTGGCTAGAGAGTACTCCCTTTGTCACAAAATAAGTGTCTCAACTTTATACTAACTTTTGTACAAAGTTATACTAATGTTAAGACACTTATTTTATGGAGGAAGTAGGAAGTAGCATTGGCCACATTTTTTTGTTGAACGAAGCATACCAAAAGAATTTTATCATGAGGATAATATAGATTGAAGTGTCCAACAAAAAGAGTGGTTACTTACTACACGACACAATACTGTTCTCATGCAAAGCTATGAATAAATCCATGAAAAGAAATCTTGGATGAACAACTGTAAGACTGATAAATAAGGATTAAAGACCAGGACGATGCTCCTTAATCTAGGGTACCACACAACAGCTATAATTAGATTATCAATTAATGATACTATTATACCAGACTGGAACAGAGCCTTCAACCGAAATTTCCTTAAATCCAAGTCCAAGAATGCCATCGAATTTTGCTGCTAAAAATGTAAAGCCAGGCTCGTAAGTAGCTTCAATGAATTCCTGATAACACATTTAAGTTCAGCGGCATTAGCATTGGCAGTCTATTGGTCGAACTTAAGTTTGTAAATAAGGAACTGTTACAAGAATCACCTGATTGTTTACAACTAGATCACCAATAGTTACTTGATCTTGACTGTAAAATCCAAAAATTGCTCCTTTTCCATAATGAATGGAAGCAGGTGTTCCTGCGTAGCAGCAAGAAGGGCGGAATCGGACCAGCATCTAGCCATAATCTTAAAAGTCTTACATCATGAAGCAGCGGTTTTCATTTTGCTTATGAGAACATGAAGAAAATCAAGAAAATTCTTTCAAAAGTAAAAAAGAAAAAATCGTCTTCGCAGCTCAAATCTTAGTTCCACTAAACAAATGCTACCAAAATTTAAAACCGTTATCGAAATTCTATCACCCTAGTGCATTGTTTTTTTAAGAATAGAAGAATTTAAAAATTGAGCTGTAGTACATACTACTATGACTAGTCAACCCAACAGTGTAAATAAATAAGCTGATGTCTTGGAGAGAAAGCATACCGTTCTCCTTGTAGGTGCTGGACCGTCTTGATACATACTTGGGATGGAAGTAGCAAGCAAGCTGTTCTCAAGCTGACCAAAATCAGTAATCAACCCAGCATAGCAAGCATCCCAAAATAAAATAAAATACTTCCTCCATTTATTTTTGTAAGTCGTTTCAGACAATTAAAAATGCACTGCTTTGCACATTATCTGAAATGTCTTCAAGGCCTTATAAAAGTGAACAGAGGGAGTAAAATCAAACAAGGACAAAAAGAGGTTGAATTGAATTGACTCTTACGGAGAAGAAGCACTCGGCGGAAGGGACCCAGAGGTTGGCGCTCCCCGTGTCGAAGACCACCGTGAAATTCTGTGGCGGGGAGCCAACCCCAATCTGCCCAAAATATTGAGCGTTCACGTACTTCTTGAGCGGGACGACGGCCTGGTAACCTTGGCGCACACGTCTGTTTCCTCCGATCCCTCTGTGACTCCAACGGCGCTTGAGCAGCTGTTCCATGGCCGCAGCCTCTGTGAATATCCTTTGTGCCTGGGCGCGAACTTGGTTAACTGCTTCCCTCACCGGATCAACCTTACTCCCTGCCCCGCTGTTCTCCGTTGTAATCTTTGGCACTAGCTTGTTATAGATGTCTTCCATTAGCGGCCTCTTCTTCAAAGCAATACGGACCAAGCCATCGTCTCCGGCGGATACGATGGTACTCCACAGTAGGAGTAGGGAGAGAATGGTACAGATACCATGAGTTTCGTGATGCCCCATTCTGATGTGCACTGCAGAGGTAAGTAGCCCCGTATAAGCCGTGAAAAGCATGATACATTTTCCTGCATGCTGCAGAAATGGCATCAAGAAATTCATGCCATGGCACTCTGGTGATTATTACTCTCTTCTAATGCTAATGCAAACAATCGTTGCTTGTTGTTGAAAAAAAGGGTTCTCGAGTTGAATTGTATTGAGCACACATCGAACACTCTTAAGCTCAAACTGGTACTATTCTGACAGAAAGGATGATTGCTGATTTTTAAGCTCAAACTGAACTATTCTGACAGAAAGGATGATTACTGTTCTAGTTGATCGAAATGAGGCAGGGGATTAATAGAACACATGGAGCAGAGTACTCACCTGCTTGGGGAAGAAGGGCTCAAAGAAAAGGAGAGAGTTGGATGCGAACTGAGCGAGCAATTATCAGGTGCGCTGATTTATAAGATGATTGCATGCAAACTGTACACATAGTTAACCCTTCTCCAGCACAGGCAACTAGGCATCAATCATCACAGCCGGTACAAGTAGCTAGCTAGGTTGGTGTCACGTAACGTTGGCCACTGGACCCGTGCGGTGCCTTAGAAGATCAAGGATTCGAGCTTGCGAAGCGATCCAAGTTCCATATCCAGCCCCATCAGAGCCATCGGCGCGCGAGTCGCCAACAGAGCAGCCTTTGGGGGCACGAGACGTGGTCTTGTGCCGCACTCCACGTCCCCGTGTGGACCAGAGAGCTACTGCTTTCCATAGCCATAGGATTGGTAGACTAGTCGTACTATGGGAGTGGTAGACTAGTTAACTGGCAACCAGGGCATGGTCATGGCTGTGGGCCCGTCGAAGGAAGCCTCAGGTTTGGTTTGCCGAATCGGACACCGGCGGCGTGTGGCCTCGTTTATCTCCTTGAAGACATTGTTTGCGAGCTTCGGTCGATGGGATCTCGAAGGTGTGACGGCGTTGGACCATCACGTGAACTCAGCTGGAAGGTTCGCTTGCCGAGGGAAACTCTTGATCTTGGTCTTCCAGATTGGTGGCTTTCGGTGGTATATGGTCCGCAGGATGACGCGCACAAAATTCAGTTTTTGGAGGAGCTATATGCTCGACGGCTCTTGTGCCTGAGGCCATGGCTGGTGATAGGCGATTTTAATCTTATTCTCAATGCCTCCGACAAAAGCAACAACAGGATTGACCGCAGAATGATGGGGAGATTCAAACGGTTCATTGATGACAATGCTCTCAAGGAGCTGTTCTTGCATGGGAGAAAATACACGTGGACCAGTGAGAGGGAAGTTCCAACGCTCACTAAAATTGACAGAGCCTTTGTCTCAGTGGATTGGGAGCTGGACCATCCGGATTGCTTGCTACAGGCCTTGTCATCTTCAGTTTCAGACCACTGTCCGCTATTTTTGACCCTAGAAGAACACATGCAACCGAAGAAAAGGTTTAGATTTGAAATGTTCTGGGTCAAGCTGGAGGGATTGTTGGAGGAAGTAAAGGAAGCGTGGGTCTGTGCCGAGGAGATCACGGATCCATTCCATAGGCTTGATGTGCTACTACGAAATTCTGCTAGACATCTCACGGTCTGGGCTCAGAGGAAGACGGGCAACATCAAACTACAGATTGCTTGTGCCAACTTGGTCATACTGAGGTTCGACTGCGCGCAGGATTATAGGAGGCTCTCGGATGGAGAGAGATGGCTGAGATCCACCCTCAAACAGTTGGTGCTGGGACTGGCATCTCTGGAAAGAACGATCGCCAGGCAACGATCGAGGATCCGGTACCTGTGGGACGGTGATGCGAATACCAAGCTCTTTCATCTGATCGCGAATGGGAGGAAGGCCAAGAACTTCATACCGGCCTTACATGTGGAAGGGCAGGTGGTCACAGACCAAAAGGGAAAGGAGGAGGCCTTCTACGTGGCCTTCCAGGAGCTGTTGGGAAGAGCGTCGGCGCGAGAGCACACCCTAAATCTAGATTTTCTGAACATCAATTGCCTCGATCTCTCAGAGCAGGACATGATTTTCCAGGAAGAGGAAGTTTGGAATGGGATCAAAGAGATGCCCTCAGACAGAGCGCCAGGACCGGATGGTTTCATAGGCATCTTCTTCCAAAAAGCATGGTCAATTGTCAAAGAGGATGTCATGGCAGCTCTTAACAAGTTGTTCATCGACAACGGAAGAGGATTTGGGAGGCTCAACCAGGCACTCATCACTCTAATCCCCAAGTGCCCGGAGGCATGCACCGTGAGAGACTTTAGGCCAATCTGTTTGGTACACAGTGTGCCGAAGATTGCCTCCAAGTTGTTGTCCACTAGGCTTTGCAAGCGAATGCCGGAGCTCGTTAACGTAAACCAATCGACTTTCATCAAAGGGCGAAGCATACACGATAACTTCATCCTGGTGAGACAGATGGCGCGAAGACTACACAAAAGGAAGGCCAAAGGGGTGCTACTCAAGCTGGATATATCAAGAGCCTTCGACTCACTGTCATGGCCTTTCTTGTTCGAGGTATTAAGAGCCAAATGTTTCTCGGAGCGTTGGATGTCTTGGGTCGCGACGCTGCTCCATACTGCCAGTTCTCGCGTAGTGGTCAATGGTTCAGCCGGGGAGAAGTTTATGCACGCATGTGGGCTGCGACAAGGCGAATCACTCTCGCCTTTGCTCTTCGTGATAGTCATGGATGTGCTAACGGCGATCGTCATCAAGGCTAATGAAGCCGGGCTGCTCAGCAAGATTAATGGATGTGACCCCACGCAGAGACTGTCATTATACGCGGACGATGTTGTCTTTTTCACAAAGCCAAATGCAGTCGACATGCATTTTGTTCAGGAAGTACTTCAGATATTTGGCGAGGCTTCGGGCCTGCGGGTGAACTACACAAAATCATCTGCCATTCTTATTAGAGGAGAGGAGCGGGATGAACAGCTCATTCGGAACACCATGCCCTGGACGATGGAAAAGTTCCCCTGTAAATATCTTGGGCTGCAGCTTGCCATTAGACAGATGACTCGCTCTGATTGGCAACCAATAGTTGATGCAGCGCTGAAAATCCTCCCAGGCTGGCAGCGAGGGTTGGTGACCAGACCGGGC
Organism: Triticum aestivum; assembly: GCF_018294505.1. Classification (NCBI taxonomy): domain Eukaryota; kingdom Viridiplantae; phylum Streptophyta; class Magnoliopsida; order Poales; family Poaceae; genus Triticum; species Triticum aestivum. The sequence continues at coordinate 439,719,092 of NC_057800.1, read as the reverse complement.
AGACTCATCTTGGTGAATCAAGTAATGAGGGCGAGGCCCATGCATCATTTGATCATTGCGGATGCCCCCAAATGGGCACTGGATAGGATTGATAAAGGATGCAGAGCATTTTTTCTGGGCAGGCATGGACGAGGCAGTAGGAGGGAAGTGTATGGTAGCTTGGCAGCGAGTTTGCAGGCCAAAGAGCCTTGGAGGTTTGGGAGTCATTAACCTACATAAACAAGGGATTGCCCTCCGGCTGCGTTGGGAATGGCTGAAGCGAACGGACAACGACAGACCATGGCAGGGCCTACACGAGATTGTAGACAAGGAGGCTTTGACGGCTTTCCAGAGCTTGGTGCAATGGCGCATGGGAGATGGCACGAAAATACTCTTTTGGAAGGATAGATGGATTGGAGGGGCGACAGTGAAGGAGCTAGCGCCCAGCCTACTGCCCAAGGTCAAAACCTGGATGATCAACAGGCGATCGGTGAAGGATGGAATGTCTCTCCATGCCTGGATGAATGATATTGTGGGGGATATGAGCACCGAGGACTTGGCTCAGTTCATAAGGCTTTGGGAGGCACTGATGAACATCCAGGTACAACAGGGTTCGGAGGACAGGCCATAATGGGCTTGGAACGAATCAGGCACCTACACTGCCTCCTCTGCTTACAAGATGATGTGTGAAGGAGGGATCAAGTTTCAGCCAACGGCAGCTATCTGGAAATGCCAAGCACCCCTCGCTTGCCAAATCTTTATGTGGCTGGCACTTCAGTATAGGCTATGGACCTCGGATCGGAGAGCTTGACATGGTCTCCAAGAAACAACATCGGCATGCTCTCTCTGTGATCAAGAGGAAGACACTGTAGACCACATTCTGTCCCAGTGCGTGTTCGCGAGGCAGGTGTGGTTCCTTTGCTTCTCCAGGACGGGGATTGATCCCGCCTTACTACCGGACGGCAATGCTCCTTTGCGAGTGTAACACCCCGGATATGATTTACCTAATATGTAATCCAACTCTTGCCGTTTCCGGCCTTAAGTTATTTTATTTTCTCGGGTTCGGGTTTTTGTCTCCGCGTGTTGTTATCATTGTCATGCATCTCATATCATGTCATCATGTGCATTGCATCTGCATACGTGTTCATCTCATGCATCCGAGCATTTTCCCCGTTGTCCGTTTTGCATTCCGGCGCTCTGTTCTCCTCCGGTGGTCATTTCTACCTTTCTTTTGTGTGTGGGGATTAAACATTTCCGGATTGGACCGAGACTTTCCAAGCGTCCCTGGTATACTACCGGTAGACCGCCTGTCAAGTTTCGTATCATTTGGACTTCGTTTGATGCTCCAACGGTTAACCGAGGGACCGAAAAGGCCTCGTGTGTGTTGCAGCCCAACACCCCTCCATTTTGGCCCAAAACCCACCAAAACTCTCTCCATCATCTAGAGCGTTCGATCACGATCGCGTGGCCGAAAACCGCACCTCATTTGGACACTCCTAGCTCCCTCTACCTCTATATATAGACCCCCTTCTCAAAATTCGCGGATCCCCTCGCCCGAAACCCTATCCACCCTCAATGAGAAGGGTGAACTGGATGCTATCTCGCAAATTCCAGTCGTTTGCGAATATCAAGACGTCTTTCCAGAAGAGCTTCCAGGAATGCGTCCGCACCGGCTAGTTGAATTCGTCATCGATCTTGAGCCTGGCACGAAACCAGTGTGCAAGCGTCCTTACAAGCTCGGACCTGAAGAGTTGAAGGAGCTGAAGAAGCAACTCGATATTCAAGAGAGAATGGGTCTCATCCGACCTTGTTCTTCTCCCTGGGGTTGTGGTGTTCTTTTTGTGAAGAAGAAGGATGGAACGGACCGACTTTGTGTTGATTACCGTCCATTGAACAAGAAGACCATCAAGAACAAATACCCACTTCCCAACATCAATGAGCTGTTCGAACAACTCAAAGGTGCCCAAGTATTCTCCAAGCTTGATCTCCGTATGGGTTATCATCAGATTCGAATCCGTGAGTAAGATATTCCCAAGACGGCTTTCAGGACAAGCTTTGGTTCATATGAATACACTGTCATGTCTTTTGGCCTCGTCAACGCTCCTCCGACTTTCTCTCGCATGATGAACTTCATCTTCAACGCCTACACCAATGACTTCGTTTTGGTCTATCTCGATGACATTTTGGTCTTTTCGAAGAACAAGGAAGATCATGCTAAGCACTTGCGTTTGGTACTCGATAAGCTGAGGGAACACAAGTTCTACGCCAAGTTCTCAAAGTGCGAATTTTGGCTCGATGAGGTTCTTTATCTTGGTCATATCATCTCTGCCAAGGGCATTGCGGTGAATCCTGAGAAGGTGTCTGCAATTGTGAATTGGGAACCACCTCAGAACGTGAAGCAACTCCGTAGCTTCCTCAGTCTCGCAAGCTGTTGTCGAAGATTCGTGAAAACTTTTCTAAGATCGCGAAGCCTCTCTCAAATCTTCTCCAGAAGCACGTCAAGTACGTTTGGTCTCTGGAGTGTGACATCGCTTTCAACACTTTGAAAGAGAAATTGGTCACTACTCCAGTTCTGACTCCTCCTGATGAATCCAAACCGTACGAGTTCTTTTGCGATGACTCTCTCCAAGGTCTCGGCGCAGTGTTGATGCAAGAGAAGAAAGTTGTGGCTTCTACCTCTCGCCAGTTGAAGCCCAATGAGAAGAACTACCCCACTCATGACCTCGAGTTGGTGGCAGTTGTGCATGCTCTTTTGACTTGGAGACATCTCTTATTGGGAAGAAAAGTGGACATCTTCACTGACCACAAGAGTCTCAAGTACATCTTCACTCAGCCTAATCTCAACCTCAGGCAGACTTGATGGGTCGAAATGATTCAAGAGTATAATCCGAGTATCGAGTATACTCTAGGCAAGGCCAATGTGATTGCTGACGCATTGATCAGGAAGGCTTATTGCAACAGTCTGATTCTAAGCCTTATCAACCCAAGCTTTGTGAAGCTTTCCGCAAACTTAATCTGCAAGTTGTTCCTCAAGGTTTCCTCGCCAACCTTCAAGTCTCTCCTACCTTGGAAGACCAGATTTGCCAAGCCCAGCTTCTTGATGCTATGGTGAAAAAGGTGAAGATTGGGATTGCCAAGAGTCAACCCAAGTACAAGTGCTATCGCCTTGATGACAAGGATACTCTCTTCTTCGAGGATCGTATTGTTGTGTCCAAAGGTGACCTTCATAAAGTGATCATGAATGAGGCTCACAATTCTCTCCTCTCCATCCACCCTGGGAGCACGAAGATGTATCAGGACCTCAAGCAGGCTTATTGGTGGACTCGAATGAAGCGCGAGATTGCTCAGTTCGTGAATGAGTGTGATGTCTGCAGAAGAGTGAAGGCAGAACACCAAAGGCCAGCTGGTCTCCTCCAACCTCTTGCCATTCCAGAATGGAAGTTTGACCACATTGAGATGGACTTCGTGACTGGGTTTCCAAAGTCCAAGCGTGGCAATGATGCTATATTCGTTGTCATCGACAAACTCACTAAAGTGGCTCACTTTCTGCCTATCAAAGAGTCAATCACTGCAGCTCAATTGGCGGAACTCTATACCTCTCGAATTGTCTCTCTGCACGGTATTCCTCAAGTGATCTCTTAGACTGTGGCAGCATCTTTACCTCCAAGTTTTGGGATTCTTTTCAGAAGGCCATGGGCACCAACATCCGCTTCAGCACAGCTTTCCATCCTCAAACTAGCGGTCAAGTCGAGCGTGCCAACCAGATTCTTGAAGATATGCTCAGGGCTTGTGTGATCTCCTTCGGCATGAAGTGGGAGGATTGTCTTCCTTATGCTGAACTCTCCTACAACAACAGTTTTCAAGCAATTCGGGTAATGCCCCATTTGAAATTCTGTATGGCAGGAAGTGTCGTACCCCTATCAACTGGTCTGAAACCGGCGAACGTCAACTTTTGGGAAATGACTTAATCACAGAGGAGGAGGAAATGTGCAAAGTCATTCAAGATAACCTCAAAGCAACCCAATCCCGCCAGAAGAGCTACTATGATAGTAAGCACCGTGATTTGGCTTTCGAGATCGGAGATCATGTTTACCTCCGCGTCTCTCCAATGAAAGGTACTCGTCGCTTCGGTATCAAAGGGAAGCTTGCCCCCAGATACGTGGGACCTTTCAAGATCATCAGCAAGAGAGGCGATCTCGCCTATCAACTCGAGCTTCCTTCAAACTTTGCAAATGTGCATGACGTGTTCAAGGTCTCTCAGCTCTGAAAGTGCTTCAAGACTCCTAACCGCACCGTCAACTTCGAGGACATCGAGCTCCAAGAAGATCTCTCTTATCGTGAGCACCCCGTTGCTATTCTTGAAGAGACTGAACGCAAGACTCGCAACAAGTCAATCAAATTCCTCAAAGTCAAGTGGTCACACCATTCCGACCGTGAAGCTACCTGGAAACACGAGGATCACCTCCGTTCTGAGTACCCGGTGTTCTTTCAGTCCTAGATCTCGGGACAAGATCCTTTCGTAGTGGTGGAGTGTTGTAACACCCCAGATATGATTTACCTAATATGTAATCCAACTCTTGCCGTTTCCGGCCTTAAGTTATTTTATTTTCTCAGGTTCGGGTTTTTGTCTCTGCGTGTTGTTATCGTTGTCATGCATCTCATATCATGTCATCATGTGCATTGCATTTGCATACGTGTTCATCTCATGCATCCGAGCATTTTCACCGTTGTCCGTTTTGCATTCTGGCGCTCCGTTCTCCTCCGGTGGTCATTTCTACCTTTCTTTCATGTGTGGGGATTAAAAATTTCCGGATTGGACCGAGACTTGCCAAGCGGCCTTGGTTTACTGTCGGTAGACCGCCTGTCAAGTTTCATATCATTTGGACTTCGCTTGATGCTCGAACGGTTAACCAAGGGACCGGAAAGGCCTTGTGTGTGTTGCAGCCCAACACCCCTACATTTTGGCCCAAAACCCACCAAAACCCTCTCCATCATCTAGAGCGTTTGATCACGATCGCGTGGCCGAAAACCGCACCTCATTTGGACACTCCTAGCTCCCTCTACCTCTATATATAGACCCCCTCCTCAAAATTCGCGGATCCCCTCGCCCGAAACCCTAGATCCACCCTCTCCGCGCGGCCGGACACGTCCGCCGGCCGCCGGACACGTCCGCCGCCGCCCGCGTCCAATCACAGGGCGCCACGTGTCGCCGCCGCCTCCACCAACCGCGCCGGCCCGGAGAGCCCGCGCGCGGCCCTCCCGGCCCGGGTCGCCGCCGCCGCCCGGGGCTTCCTGCTCGCCGCGCCTCCTCGCGCCGCCGCGCTCCCGCTCGCCGGCCGCCACACCTCCTCACCGCCGGAGCCCGCGGCAGCAACTCTGGCGAGCTCCGGTCGCCGCCCTCGCCGCCCGACACCGCGGCCGCGCCGCCGCACGCCCCGGCGAGGCCCGGCCTTCCTCCTCCCTCCTCGACGCCGGCAAGTCCGACACCGTCGCCGGCCTCCCCGGCGAACCTCGGAATACGCGCCGCCGCTACAGTACCCTCCAGATCCAGATCGGGACCGGTTGACTTTTTTGTGTGAAACCTTAATTATTTTGGCATTGTTCATCGCATCGTAACTATGCACCTGTAACTCCGTTTTGGGAATATAGCATATCAAGATGTTCGTCTCAGAGAGCACATCATTTCATCTCATTGCATCATTTTCATTTGAGTTCATCTCGATGTCCGAAATGCTGTTAGAAGAATGCTATTTGAGATAATTGTCAGATCTGCTGCTCCATTTAGATATTTGTCATTTTTGCCATGATTATTGTGTGCATGATATGCCCCTGAGCTCTTCATGAGTTTTGTTATATGTTTTGCCATCTATCCAGAGGTGCAACCCATGTATTTTTGTGATGTGTGTGGTGACTAGCACAAGCTTGCAAAGCGGGGCATTCGTTAATGCTGATTTCAGGGACTTAGCATTTCCACTAAGTCCTTGATCTGTTTATTTCAATATGTCATATGTTCATGTTGTTTCCTAGTGATCCGTGCCTCTTTTGAGGATGATCAGTAAGGATGTTTTGTTAATCTTGTAGTTCTCTATCCATCCATGTCTTTGTTTGCAATTATGGAGCACCCTAGCTTGAGTCAGTCGAGCTCTACTTTTGCTATTTCGTGAATCTGGGCAGATTGTCTACTTGTTAGCGATTTTGCCGAGGATGTTGTAGTTGATCCGTGCATGCTATGTTATTGTTCTTGCCATGTCTAGCTTGTATAATGTGTATTCTTGATGGGTGTATGCTTAGATTGTCATGACATGCTCTGTAGTGAGTGCATCGAGCTCGTTAACATGCCTACTTGATATCTGATTTTGCATGCTCCAGTTTTCACTAAGTCTGAGAACTGATTATGTTTTTGCCATGTTCACATGCTTGCAAATGTATTTTTTCTGATCCCTTTTGGCTCAAGGTCACTAAGGGACTTTTGTTAAGCTCTTTGAGTAGCTCTATTCCATGCTTTACTTTGCCATGTTCAGGTCCTGTAGCATATAGTTTTCATGCTCCAAAGTGTGCTACCTGATCTGAAATTCCAGACAAGTGTTAATTTCACTAAGTGTGAAATCTGTTTACCAAATGTATTTTTGCCATGCTTGTTTGAACGTGTTAATGGATGAATTGGCTGTAGCTCAGTGTTCCTCTTTTGTTAAGCATCATGTATGGATCCCTGTCATGTATTTTGTTGCCATGTTTGGGTGCTGTAGCATGTTCATCTTGTTGCATTTAGATGGCTACTTGCTATATATCGCAGACCGGTGCCATATTTGAATTGCTTGCCATTCCCAAACCGTACCTCCGATTCCGGCGTTCTTTATATTGTTTTCAAGCGATTTCATCTCACCTTTCCAGTGGCACACTTGGAATTCCAAGTTGAGGCCAGGTTCATTCATTCCTTGTCAAATCTTGCATATGCATCCCATATCGCATCCCGCATAGCATACGATGATTGCATCATGTTGTTTGACTTGGCACGTGGTTGATTGTGTCCTTGTTGCTTGTTTGTCTTGTTTGGGTAGAGCCGGGAGACGAGTTCGCTAACGAGGAGCCCGTTGAGTTTGCTTTCGAGGATCCAGTCAACTCTGACAACCTTGCAGGCAAGATGATCATACCCTCGAAATCACTACTATCTTTGCTTTGCTAGATGCTCGCTCTTTTGCTATGCCTATGCTACGATGCCTACCATTTGCTTATCATGCCTCCCAAATTGCCATGTCAAACCTCTAACCCACCATGTCCTAGCAAACCGTTGATTGGCTATGTTACCGCTTTTCTCAGCCCCTCTTATAGCGTTGCTAGTTGCAGGTGAAGATTGGAGACCGTTCCTTGTTGGAACATTATTTACTTGTTGGGATATCATTATATTATCTTGTTATCTTAATGCATCTAAATACTTGGTAAAGGGTGGAAGGCTCGGCCTCTCTCCTAGTGTTTTGTTCCACTCTTGCCGCCCTAGTTTCCGTCATATCGGTGTTATGTTCCCGGATTTTGCGTTCCTTACGCGGTTGGGTTATAATGGGAACCCCTTGATAGTTCGCCTTGAATAAAGCTTTTCTAGCAATGCCCAACCTTGGTTTTACCATTTGCCACCTAGACTCTTTTCCCCTTGGGTTTCCGGAGCCCGAGGGTCATCTTAGTTAAACCCCCCCCCCCGGGCCAGTGCTCCTCTGAGTGTTGGTCCGACCGAGTAGACTGCGAGGCCACCTCGGGGCAACTTGAGGGTTGGTTTTACTCGTAAGATGTCTCATCTGAGTGTGCCCTAAGAACGAGATATGTGCAGCTCCTATCGGGATTTGTCGGCACATTCGGGCGGTGTTGCTGGATTTGTTTTAACTTGTCGAAGTGTCTTGTAGAACCGGGATACCGAGTCTGATCGGAATGTCTCGGGAGAAGGTATATTCCTTCGTTGACCGTGAGAGCTTGTCATGGGCTAAGTTGGGACTCCCCTGCAGGGATTTGAACTTTCGAAAGCCGTGCCCGCGGTTATGGGCAGATGGGAATTTGTTAATGTCCGGTTGTAGATAACTTGAACCTTAACTTAATTAAAATGAATCAACTGTGTGAGTTACCGTGATGTCTCTTCTCGGCGGAGTCCGGGAAGTGAACACGGTGTTGGAGTAATGCTTGCCGCAGGTTGTTCTCTAGTTACTTGTTCGCGCTTTGCCTCCTCTTCTCGCTCTCTTTTGCGAACAGGTTAGCCACCATATATGCTAGTCGCTTGCTGCAGCTCCACATATTTTACCTTGCCCTTACCTATAAGCTTAAATAGTCTTGATCGCGAGGGTGCGAGATTGTTGAGTCCCTGTGGCTCACAGATTACTTCCAAACCAGATGCAGGGCCTGATGATTCCGTTCCAGATGACGCGCTTGAGCTCAAGTGGGAGTTCGAAGAGGACTCACGCCATTACTATGTGTCTTTCCCTGACGATCAGTAGTGGTGCCCAGTTGGGGTGATCGGGACCGTGTCGCATGTTGGGTTTATCTTTTATTTTGGCGCCATAGTCGGGCCATGAGTGATTGGTTGATGTAATGCTAATTATGTACTTTGATTGACATGGCGAGTGTAAGCCAACTATGTACCTCCCCTTTTATTATCTATATTACATGGGATGTTGTGAAGATTGCCTAACTTGTGACATTGCTTTCAATGCGGTTATGCCTCTAAGTCGTGCCTCGACACGTGGGAGATATAGCCGCATCGAGGGCGTTACAGCGAGATTGGTGGATGAGAGCCAGGAAGACAGTGCACAAGACTATGCGGAAGGACTTCGATTCTTTTGTGATGCATATTTCCTGGTGTTTGTGGAAACAGAGGAACAGCAGAGTGTTTGGTAGGGATGGCATCACAAATGAGATAGGCACTGTTGAGTGTATCCTGAGGGGGCGAAAGCTGTGGGAATTAGCCAGTAGGAGTGGAGTGCTACATTTTTGTGAGTAGTCCCTCAGGTTCCTTACCAGAGTTGGAGAGGGCGGACGCTTGTGTGTAGTGACCGTCAGTTTTGTAAGCTCTTGTAAATATTGTTCTATCTTCTATAAAGCTAAGGTACGCCTTTGGCGTACTCTCGAAAAAAAAGATTGGGAGATGGCAGCATCCGGGGCCGCTCACCATCATGGAAATGGCCATCGAAAGATCTTCGTGAGGTTTTCTCCGTCCAGATCCGATGACTTCGGTTGTGAGATGCAAACTATGGATGATGACTTGACGCAGAGGGATGATGGTGCAGTAGCGACTATCACACATCGCATGTAGTTGTTGGGATCGTGAAAAAGTGGTGGCGACGACACTTGAGTGACTTGATGGGGTGCTACTCGAGCACCCGGTCTTCGAGCTCTGGGGTGAAAGCCTAGGTGATCCTATTGTCATGACTGGCAATGGCGATATTTTTACGTCATTATCTTGTTGAAGGCATTGCTCGGATATATTCGGACTGTTTCTTTAGGGTGAGAACCTAGATTCCGACCTTGAGTGGTTGGATCTGATGACGGCGTCTATTGAGCATCGCTCCCTTCTTGAAGGCATCACTATTGAAGAACCTCGTCATTCTGTCGTGTCATGAGATGGTTAGTGCGGATATGGTCATTGATGTAGTTTGCTGATTGTGGATCTGATTGCTTTAGGGTCTTTTCCTCGCCTATACATAGCTTTGGTCTGATATGACTTCACTATTTGTTGGTATGTTTTTGTGTGCGAGTGTTGATGTTGGTTGTGTGCATCCTAGCTATGCAGAGACCAAGTGTGCTCATTGTGTTTTTATCCTCTTGATGCCCCATTTTGAGCCAATAAAATTCACCCTTAGTCAAAAAAAAAGCATGGGCGTATCCTTCTTGGAGCAAGTGTTCGCTAAAGGGGTCGAGAGATGGAGCGGCATTTGTTTCTCCCGTGTTGACAGCAGATCTCGACGGCATGTCACAGCGGAGTCTCAGCGACGGATGCATCTTGATGGACGAGCGCAGGGAGGTGGTGCTGTGTAGCATCGTGGTGGCATCCACGGGCCTGACAAGTTCAATGCATTGATCCCTCCTAAAGATGGGATGACGGAAGATGGTGGCAGCGGATTTTAGAGTGTGCACTTCTGATGCGCGCTGAGGGTCTACTAGAGCGGTTGGTGCTCTCGGCTCATAGTGGGACGACTTTGCAAGGCCACCGGATTAGATGATGTATGTTGGTGTGAGGTCATTGCACACCATCAAGTTTGTAGGTGTAGCGACATAGGTCACAAAAAAAGATGGCTTTGGATTAATCTATATATTTGTTTTATCTGGCTTGTTGAATAAAATAATAAAGATGTCTAAAGGTTTCAACCTCCTTTTCAAAAAGAAAAAAAGCAACCAAAGGCACTAGGATTCGATTCAGTTACAAACATGCCACATGTTGGACCATTTGATTAAATGTTTTGCGCAAGAAAAAGGAATGAGTGAGTACTAGTAAAGAAATGAGGGGAAAATATCTTAAATCTCGCTTTCTCATAAAATTATGTTAGACCCATCACAGGAGCGAAAGGTCCTTCTCAACTCGAGCTCATATGAACTCAAACGAACAGTAAAAATTCAGAAAAAAATTGAATTATTTTTATAACAAACTTTTAGAAATGTTTTCTATGTTTGTAAAGTTATGTCATGAAATGATATTTATGAAGTCGTGTCAAGAAAAACAAAATCTACACTAAAAAAAGTTACTTTTAGGCTGCTGATATTTTTTATGCTCCCACAAAAAAAAGGATTTGATCCTCCCACGTCGCTCCCATGGGTCATGGGGAGGGCGCTACCGCCGCCGCCAACACTCGTCTCTCCTGTTGCGCAATGTAGTAATTTCAAAAAAAATCCTACGCACACGCAAGATCATGGTGATGCATAGCAACGAGAGGGAAGAGTATCGTCCACGTACCCTCGTAGACCGTAAGCAGAAGCGTTATGAGAACGCGGTTGATGTAGTCGAACGTCTTCACGATTCGACCGATCCAAGTACCGAACGTACGACACCTCTGAGTTCAGCACACGTTCATCTCGATGACGTCCCACGAACTCCGATCCAGCAGAGCTTCACGGGAGAGTTTCGTCAGCACGACGGCGTGTTGACGGTGATGATGTTGTTACCGATGCAGGTCTTCGCCTAAGCACCGCTACGATATGATCGAGGTGGATTATGGTGGAGGGGGGCACCGCACACGGCTAAGGGATCAATGATCAACTTGTGTGTCTAGAGGTGCCCCTGCCCCGTATATAAAGGAGCATGGGGGGAGGGCGGCCGACCCTCTATGGTGCGCCAGGAGGAGAAGTCCTTCTCCTAGTAGGAGTAGGACTCCCCTCTTTCCTACTCCTACTAGGAGGGGAAAGGAAGGGGATAGGGAGAAGGAAAGGGGGGCACCTCCCCCCCTCTCCTAGTCCAATTCGGACCAGAGGGGGAGGGGCGCGCGGCCTGCCCAAGACCAGCCCTCTCTCTCTCCACTAAGGCCCATAAGGCCCATCATTTCTCTCCTGGGGGGGTCCGGTAACCCTTTGGTTTTCTCCGAAATCATCCGGAACACTTCCGGTGTTCGAATATAGTCGTCCAATATATCGATCTTTACGTCTTGACCATTTCAAGACTCCTCGTCATGTTTGTGATCATATCTGGGACTCCGAACTACCTTCGGTACATCAAAACACAAAAACTCATAATACCGATCGTCACCGAACTTTAAGCGTGCGGACCCTACGGGTTCGAGAACTATGTAGACATGACCGAGACACGTCTCCGGTCAATAACCAATAGCGGAACCTGGATGTTCTTATTGGCTCCCACATATTCTACGAAGATCTTTATCGGTCAAATCGCATAACATCATACGTTGTTCCCTTTGTCATCGGTATGTTACTTGCCCGAGATTCGATCGTCGGTATCTCAATACCTAGTTCAATCTCGTTACCAGCAAGTCTCTTTACTCGTTTTGTAATGCATCATCCGACAACTAACTCATTAGTTACAATGCTTGCAAGGCTTATAGTGATGTGCATTACCAAGTGGGCCCAGAGATACCTCTCCGACAATCGGAGTGACAAATCCTAATCTTGATCTATGACAACTCAACAAGTACCATCGGAGACACCTGTAGAGCACCTTTATAATCAACCAGTTATGTTGTGATGTTTGGTAGCACACAAAGTGTTCCTCCGATATTCGGGAGTTGCATAATCTCATAGTCAGAGGAACATGTATAAGTCATGAAGAAAGCAGTAGCAACAAACTAAACAATCATCGTGCTAAGCTAACGGAATGGGTCAAGTCAATCACATCATTCTCTAATGATGTGATCTCGTTAATCAAATGACAACTCATGTCTATGGCTAGGAAACTTAACCATCTTTGATTCAATGAGCTAGTCAAGTAGAGGCATACTAGTGACACTTTGTTTGTCTATGTATTCACACATGTACTAAGTTTCCGGTTAATACAATTCTAGCATGAATAATAAACATTTATCATGATATAAGGAAATAAATAATAACTTTATTATTGCCTCCAGCACATATTTCCTTCATCTCCCACCCTCCTCCCTCGCTGCCGCCAGAGGACACGGTCGGGCAAAACTGGCCGGCGTCGGCAATGATGGAGGCAGTGGTCCTAGTTCTCTTCTCGCATCACGTCAATGATCTGCATGATCTGTCCTTCTTGATCTAGTCCTTGACGTGTTGCGGAACTGCTGCTGGAGGTCTTGCCCAAGGATATCTGGATCAGATAGAATCCGGTCGTGCCCGTCCATATCAGTCTACGTGGCTTCATGAGGGCGCGGCGCGAAGCTCTATTGTTTGTTGACACCATGGGACATTTCGATATCTCAATTTCCATGGCATAGACAACGGTGGAGAGAGTCATTGTGGCTGAGATCGGAGGATCGGTAAGGCGGAGGGGGCCCTGGAGGTGTTTGATAGCTTTCAGAAGGAGCAGTGACAAGTGGGGGCGGCAGACTGGAGGATTTCATTTTTTGTGGTGCTCCTCGGGTGTCGAGTCGTGACTTTTCGAGTGAAAACCTAAGGTTTGACTTCCATTGGTTGTGATTAGCAATTACTTTGCTGACGGTATTGTTTTGAGAGCTCGGACATTCTTGAGGGTGAAAACCTAAGATCTTGGATCGGGCAACGATGGCGCTCGTGCACTATTTTGTTCTTTATGGCGTCGTTTTTGAAGACCTTTTATGTTTTCTGGGTATTGTTTTTGGTGATGGTTTGTGTGTTGCTGCTAAGAGCATCTCCAGCCATTCGGCCTCCCAGGGGCTAGAAAAATCGCCGCCTGGGGGTGCGCCGGTGATAATATGGGCGTGGGGGCGCTCAGTTCCCCAACCGGCGACCCAAGCCGAACCCCTGACGTCGTTTTTTGAAATAAAAATCGGCCAAACAAGACACAGACACAGGCGGTGTGTGGAGTTGTTTATCTCCTTGGAGGCATTTTTTGGGAGCTTTTGCCGATGGTATCTCAGAGGTGTGGCAGCGTTGGACCACCATGTGGACTCGCCTGGAAGGTTCATGTAAGTGCATCTAGTGCCACCCCTAGTTGGTTTTGGAGTATTGACGACAAACCTGGTTGAGGGACTAATGTGTTTGTGAGAATTGCAGGATAACACAGGTAGTAGTCCCTCATTGATTCGGTTTTCCTACCGGAGATGACCCCTAAAAATGTATGAAGACATTAAAGACAAAGGTGGTATGTGAAGATATTCACATTGAAGACTATGACAAGAGAAGACATCACGTGAAGACTATGGAGCGCGAAGACTTAGTTGTTTCATTGTTTCCTTTTCTTCTTTGTTGAGTCATAGGAACCACCATACTGTTAAGTGGGGTCCCAGTGAACAAAGTCAGAGTGACTGAATTGATGCTTAACCAAAATCCTATGTCTTTGAGCGAAGACAATGAGAGCAAATCTTATCCAGAGCTGGATGAGTCAGCTTTACTTGTAGCCCAAGTAATGTTGTCGCGTGTGTTTAAAATCTGACCGTTGGAACACGTGTCAGTTCCTTAGTGACCCAGGGTCATTTCGGACAAATCAGGTCGGGTTGCCTAGTGGCTATAAATAGCCCACCCCCTACACCATAAATTGGTTGGCTGCTCAGAGTTAGTGCACGGCTTTTGTCGTTTGAGAGCAACCCACCTTGAAGCCTTTGAGAGAGAAATCCTTGCGAGGACAAAGCCCTAAACACCTAGAGCCAAAGAGTGTTAGGCATCAATGAAGTCTTCCTGTCTGTGTGATCTGAAGACTTATTACACTTGAGGACTGTGAATCCTCCAGCCGGTTAGGCGTCGCGTTCTGAGCATCCAAGAGTCATTGTGGATCGCCGGTGAACAAAGTCTGTGAAGGTTTGGAAGTCTACCTTGAAGACTTACCAGAGTGATTGAGCGAGGACTGGGTGTCCTTAGCTCAAGGGGAATAAGGTGAAGACACGGTCTTCTGAGTTGAATCTCAGCCTCCCTAACCAGACGTGCAGTTGTCACAGCAACTAGAACTGGTCCAACAAATCATTGTCTTCAACGAGCAACTAGTTCTATCCTTCCCATCTCTTTATTTACAATTGGTCCTTGTGAAGTCATTGCCTGTTTGCATTATCTATTTGTCTTCATTGTGTAACTGCTTGTTTCGATTAGCTTCATAATGTGTCCCATCCTGATCCATACTGCCTAGCTGCTATTAGTCTTTGTGCTTTCACTTCATTGAATACTTGACTATGGCTTGCCTAGTGTAGTCTACCTTCCGCTGCATGTTAATAGGTTCATTTCTATCTATTGTCTTCGAAACTTCCATGTTTTGAAGACTTCCATAAAAATCCCCTATTCACCCCCCTTCTAGTCGATAACTAGCACTTTCAATTGGTATCAGAGCAAGATACTCCCTTGTTCTATGTGATTCGGTTTAACCACCTGGAGTTTTAGCTATGTCGACTGCAGGGATAATCAAAGTCTCCGCTGCGTGCCTTGTCTTCTATGGAACTAAATATCCCTACTGGAAGAATAAGATGCGCATGCATCTTGAAGCCATTGATGTCGACCTCTGGTATGTCGTCAAGAATGGCGTTCCCAAGGCTGGTGAAGATGTCACCGCTGCTGATGTCAAGAAGTTCGTTCAACTGGATTCCACTGCCAAGAACATCATCTGTGGTCATCTGACCAAAGGGCAGTATGGCCGTGTGAGTGCTTTGGAAACATCTAAGCTAGTCTGGGACTAGCTCTCCAAGGTCAACGAAGGCGTCTCAACCTAGAGAGATCAAAGGATCAGTGTCCTTCACAACCTCTTCAACCGCTTCAAGAGAAACGACAATGAGAATGTTCAGCTCACGTTTGATCGCCTCACTGACATCACAAATGAGCTTCAAGCTCTCGGCGCTACTGAGATCACCAAGCATGAAATCGTCAAGACACTCCTGAGATCACTTGACAGCTCATTTGACACCCTAGCCCTGATGATTCAAGAATGCCCTGACTTCAAGAGACTCGATCCGTCTGACATACTTGAAAGGCTCAACACACATGAGTTTCAGCTTTTTGAGAAAAGAGATATCTACAGTCCCAACTATGGCCGAACTCGTGCCTTGAAGGCAAAAGCTGTTTCCTCATCTGAAGAAGAATATGACTGCAGTTCTGATGATCCTGAAGACATTGTAAAGGAGCTTGCTATGCTTGTGAAGAAGTTCCAAAAATTCACCAAGAAGAAAGGCTTCAAAAAGTCTTCACAATCCAGCTCAAGGAATGATGAAGTTTCTGCACATGACTACAAGAAGAGAACATGCCACAAGTGCAAGAAACCTGGTCACTACATCTCTGAGTGTCCGCAGTGGGACAATGAGAACAATAAGAAGAAGAAGAGCAAGGAATATGATTCTGACGACAAGAAGAAGAAGAAATACTCAAAGTCTTCTTCCAAGTCTTCCTCAAAGTCTTCATCATATAAGAAGAGATCATCTGGCAAGACTCGTGCGTTTGTTGGCAAGGAAATGGATTCAGAGGAGGAGTCTGCTTCTGAGGAGGCGGAGGTGGAGTCTGAGGAGGAGTCCGATTCTGGCGTTGCAAGTCTGGCTACAGCCTACGTTGTCAAGTCCATCTTCAACACTGAAGACAATGACTTCGTCACTGACGCCGATGCTAATGACAAGGACAACTCCACTCCCACCTATTGCTTCATGGCACGCGGTGCCAGGGTAAACTCACGCAATACTCACTATCAAACATCCATTGAAAATTACTCTGATTGTGATTCCAAACCCAGCTACAAAACATTTGCTAAAATTGCAACTGAACAACAGAAAGCTATGGAACATATTCAAAAACTGTTAGACAAAAGCGATGACCTGTTGGACGCTGAAATGACTCGAACTCAGTCCTTAATTGAAGACATAAAAAATCTTCATGTTAAGTATGAGGAACTTGAAAGTCGTCATGAAACTCTCTCAACAACTCATGAAAAGATTTCCTATGATTATCTTCAAAGGAAGCAAGAACTTGAGAAATTGAGAGCGGCTCATGAAGATCTTCAAAAGGAAAATGAGTCACTTCGCGCTAAACAGATCAGTCCCTCTCACGAAGGATTTGAACCACCATGTCTTAAATGCCTTGAGCGTGATAACGCTACTTCTGTTTCTGAATGTTCTACTGTTGCTACTGTTGCAATATCTTCAACTGTTGATGTGGAAACTAACCCCTCCGCTGAGGATGCCACTGCTATTGCTGATGAAAATGCTAGGTTGAAGACATTGCTTGAAACAGGGATGTACACAAGTCTCAAAGGGCATCAGACACTATGTGATGTCCTCAAAAGGCAGATTCTGAACCGAAACCCTAGGAAAGAGGGTGTTGGGTTCGAAAGGAAAATGAATGTTGATGGCTCTTACTGGAAACCTGAGCAGTACCCCAAAAACCACATGTGTTTCTGCAAAGGAACCTTTAGTGGATCCATCCACCCTATCTGGCTTCACTTGTGCTAACCCCATCGTCATTGATGAATCCTTTGATGCAAACTATGAACTATTTAAGAATCAGAATGGTGAAGTGTTTGCCAGGTATATTGGTACTAACTGTAGGAATGGGCCACCTATGAAGAAAGTCTGGGTGCTGAAAAGGTGTCTGGAGAATCTTCCTGTGAATATCTTCATGACACCACAAGGGAAGAAGACAAACCCCAGACCGTAGGCTTCATATGGTCCAAAGGCTTCATACAGACAGAGGACTCACCTGAGTTGCAG
Organism: Triticum aestivum; assembly: GCF_018294505.1. Lineage (NCBI taxonomy): Eukaryota > Viridiplantae > Streptophyta > Magnoliopsida > Poales > Poaceae > Triticum > Triticum aestivum. Next base: position 439,701,870 of record NC_057800.1, on the reverse strand, counting down.
TAACACAAATGTTTTGCAGGGAAACCATACTCAGGCCTATGAATATGAGCGTGTTTCATCAAACCGCCATGTTCATAAGACCCAGAACTACTCTGCTTATTCTTATGAGTACTATTCTCCACCTGCAAGACTACTTGCTAGGGCTCCAAATCCAAAGTTCTCAGATGCTGCACTTAGACTCATTGCTTCGAAGCCACCCTTGAAGATGTGGGTGGCTAAAAAAGGTTAACTCTCTTTTGCAGGGAAAGGTCTCCAGCCGAAAATCAAATGCGTCTGAAGCTATTGCTGGGGACCTAAAACATCTTGTAGGGCGCAAGATCAAATGCCTAAATGGTCTTATTATGTATTTTGTTCCCGAGTCGCTTGCTACTTGTCCTATCAGTCCTAACCTCGATCTAAGCTTTAATAATCCTCTTGCTCGTCAAGTGTTTATGCTTCACAATGCTCTTCGTGAAGCCTATCCCCCTAACTGCACTATAGGGTATGACACCAGCTGCTTCAGAATGGATTATTGGTAGTGGATGTACTAATCACATGACTGGCAAACGAAGTCTTCTCATGGACTCAACCCTACGTCCATCTGACAAAAGTCACATCACATTTGCTGATACTGGTAAAAGCAAGGTATTGGGTCTAGGTAGAGTTGCAATATCAAAGGATCAACACATGGATAAAGTGATGCTTGTTGAATCCCTTGGTTTCAACTTGATGTCTGTCTCAATGCTTTGTGATTTGAACATGATTGTGATATTTGGAAAATATCGTTGCCTTATTCTAATGGAATCTGACAAGTCTCTAGTCTTTGAAGGGTATCAGAAAGATGATTTGTACATGGTAGATTTCTCAGCAGGACCACATCTTGTCGTATGTCTTCTTGCAAAAGCTTTAGAATGCTGGCTCTGGCATCGGAGGCTAGGGCATGCTGGCATGAGGAACTTGCATACTCTTGAAAAGAAGAAGCACGTCATAGGCATCGAGGGCGTCAAGTTCAAGAAGGATCACTTATGCGGTGCCTGTGAAGCTGGAAAGATGACGAGGGCCAAGCATCCCTTGAAGACAATCATGACAACGACTCAACCCTTCGAACTGCTACGCATGGACCTCTTCGGCCCTACTCACTACTCTACCCTTACTACTACTGCTTGTCTCTATGGCTTCGTCATTGTTGATGATTATTCAAGATATACATGGGTGCATATAATCCTCTACAAGACTGAAGTGCAGGATGTCTTCAGACGCTTTGCCAATCGAGCCATGAACAACTATGGCGTCAAGATCAAGCACATCAGAAGTGACAATGGCACTGAATTCAAGAACACCGGCCTCGACACTTATCTCGATACATTGGGCATAACTCATGAGTTCTCAGCTCCGTACACGCCGCAGCAGAATGGCATCGTGGAACGCAAGAACAGAACACTCATTGAGATGGCTCGGACGATGCTCGATGAATACAAGACACCAAGAAAGTTCTGTCCTGAAGCTATTGATACTGCATGCCATGTCATCAACCGTGTTTATCTTCACAAGCTTCTGAAGAAAACATCCTATGAACTCCTCACTGGTAAGAAGCCAAATGTCAGTTACTTCAGAGTATTTGGTGCTAGGTGCTGGATCAAGGATCCACATCACACTTCAAAATTTGCACCGAAAGCACATGAAAGTTTTATGCTTGGTTACGAAAAGGATTCAGACTCCTACAGAGTCTTCAACCTCTTTTACTATAAAGTGGTTGAAACTGTGGATGTGCGGTTCGATGAGACCAATGGCTCACAAAGAGAGAACCTGCCAAATGTGCTAGATGAAATTCCACCCAGTGAATCCATCAAGCTTATGGGAACTGGAGAAATCATACCGTCTGAAGTACAGCCTGAAGAGGAACTTATCATCTCTGCACCTAATCAACCTGAAGACAATGCTCAGCCTGAAGACAATTCTTCAAACGATGACAATGATCAGCAAGAGAAAAATCTTCGTCCAGTTCATCCTTGTGTTGCAAATGAAGTACAGATTGAGAAGATAATTGATAGCATCAATGCACCTGGTCCACTCACTCGTTCAAGGGCAACAAAACTAGCAAATTTCTATGGGCACTTTGCATTCGTCTCGATATCTGAACCCAAGAAAGTTGATGAAGCCTTCATGGAACCTGAATGGATTCAAGCTATGCAAGAAGAGCTTCAACAGTTCGAGCTGGATAATGTATGGGAACTGGTCAAGCGTCCTGATCCTCGTAAACACAATATCATAGGCACTGAATGGATATAACGCAACAAGCAAGATGAGCATGGTCAAGTTGTCAGAAACAACGCTCGTCTCATTGCTCAAGGATACACTCAAGTTGAAGGAATTGACTTCGATGAAATATTTGCTCTTGTGGCTAGGCTTGAAGCTATACGCATACTGCTAGCCTATGCAAATCATCATAACATCCTGCTGTATCAAATGGATGTGAAGAGCGCCTTTCTCACTAGCAAGATTGAAGAAGAAGTGTATGTTGCACAACCGCCTGGTTTTGAAGATCCAAAACATCCTGACATGGTTTACAAGCTCAACAAGGCATTGTATGGCCTCAAACAAGCCCCTCGTGCTTGGTATGACACACTCAAAGACTTCCTGAAGAGCAAAGGATTCAAACCTGGTTCCCTAGATCCCACACTCTTCACGAAGACATATGATGGTGAACTGTTTGTGTGCCAAATATATGTGGATGACATTATCTTCGGCTGCACTAATCAGAAATACAGTGATGAGTTTGGATACATGATGCAAGAGCAATATCAGATGTCGATGATGGGTGAGCTGAAGTTCTTCATTGGTCTTCAAATACGGCAGCAACGCAACGACATCTTCATATCTCAAGAGAAATACCTCAAAGATTGCCTGAAGAAGTTTGGAATGCAAGATTGCAAAGGTTATACGACGCCAATGCCTACCAAGAGTCATCTGGATCCTGACGCCAATGGTAAAGAGTTCGATCAAAAGGTATACCGCTCCATGATTGGTTCTTTGCTTTATTTATGTGCATCTAGGCCAGATATATCATGCTTAGTGTTTGCATGTGTGCCCAATTCCAAGTGGCACCAAAGGAATCGCATCACTTAGCTGTGAACCGAATTCTTCGATATTTGGCTTACACCCCAACACTAGGATTATGGTATCCAAAGGGCTCAGAGTTTGATCTAGTTGGATTCTCGGATGCTGATTATGCTGGTGACAAGGTGGATCGTAGGTCTACATCAGGCACATGTCACTTTCTGGGACGACCACTTGTGTGTTGGTCTTCAAAAAAGCAGAACTGTGTATCTCTCTCCACTGCTGAATCTGAATACATTGCTGTTGGATCTTGCTGCGCTCAGCTTCTCTGGATGAAGCAAACACTCAAAGACTATGGCATTCATCTGAAGCAAGTGCCACTCTACTGCGACAATGAAAGCACCATCAAGATTGCCAACAACCCAGTTCAGCACTCGAAGACAAAGAACATTCAGATCCGTCATCACTTTCTCAGAGATCATGTCATGAAGGAAGATATTGATATCATTCACGTCAACACTGAAGAGCAATTGGCAGATATCTTCACAAAGCCTTTGGATGAGAAAAGGTTTTGCAAGTTGCGGTGTGAGCTAAATATCTTGGAATCCTCAAATGTCTAGTGATCATGCACACATCCTAACACTTATGCATGTTGATGTCTTAGATGTGCAACACACGAAGTAACGTATATCTTAAACAAATGAAAACTTACACTCTAAGTGTGAATACATTAACGCGGAATTTGACTTCAAAGCGCCACGATAATTGTGCGCTGTGTCTGGGTCTAATACTTCCTATACGGTGGGTAACGCCACCACCAAACTTTTGTTTGGAGTATTTTCTGTTGGCGTTATATTTGCAAAGTCTTCGCATTTGGTTTGTCTTCAATATTAACATGGCTTCATGTTTATCTTCACTATATTGATTTGGTCTCATTCAGATATATTCATGTATTTGCGTTCTGTCCTCTATATCATTTACTTATAGCTATGTCTTCTCGTTGGATCTTTTAAACTAAGTGAATGTGATCAGACCCTAACCTTTCTATGCTCCCGTCTCAAATCTATCTATCCAAATCATATGCATTCTATTGAAACTGTCGAATGTCTCTGCTGCGTCCTTGTCAGCAGAAGATACAGAGACAAACATTAAATCTTTTTAAATCCTCAATTCTTTTTGCCTGAAACCCAGAGAAGCGGGAACAACCTGTAACGCCCCGAGACCGATGTGCCAGGTGACTTCGAGTTATTCGCTGTTGTTGCCATGTCATTTTATTGCATGTTGCATCTTGTCATGTCATCATGTGCATTGCATCATCACGTTTTCAAAACTTGCATCCGTCCGGGTTCTCCCAATTTCGTCCATTCTCCGTTCTAAGCCCAACCACACTTGCACGCGCCCGCGGCACGTCCGAAATATTATTTTATTAGTGTTCGGAAAATGTTCTCGGAATAGGATGAAAGTTGGCGTGTGGTGTTGTTTTGTTGTCAGTAGACCGCCCGCCAAGTTTCATCGCGTTTGGAGTTCGTTTGACAGCCCAACGGATAACTATAGCGGCATTATAGTCGGTCTAACGTCGGATGTTTTCGGTCTCCGGAAATAGGTGTCGGGCCCTCTCTCTCTCTTCTCCCCCTCGCAGTCTCGCCACAGCCCACCTAGTCCATCCTCCTTCCCCTCTTTGCTTCCGGAGTTGTCCGATGCGACCGCACGGTCTGAAACCCTCTCTGCACAGTGCATCGAACCCCTCACGTGCGCGCCCGAAATTGTCCCGGACCCGACCCAGGCAGTCATCACCGTTGGATCCGGATCATCCCCAAACGTCTACAAAACGTCACCATTTTCTTATTTGGGCTTCCTAGCTATTTTATTCGCGATCGTTCGATTGCGATCGGAGGGACGATATACCCCTAAGTCAACCCACCTACTATATATATATCAGTCTAACCCTAGCCTACCCTATCCAATCCACCCTTTCCCACGACGCCGCCGCCAGCCAACCACTCACTCGCCTCCCACCTAGGGATCTTCCCAGATCCAAACCCGCAGCCGACCACCTTCCTGGTTTTCAACGCCGAGCCAACCTGGTTCCGCTGCGATCCATCTCGGTCCAACCAGCAAGCGCCCCTCCTCCTGCTTTGATCCCCGAAGGGATTGAGAGAGTTGCCTCCTTCCCTCGTTCTTCTTCCTTCCTTGCCTCTCTCTCACAGCGTGCTCCCTCTCTCTCCCATGTCTCTGCAGGAATCAAGTCCGTCGCTGCTTCAAGTCCACCCGAGGCCTTTCCTCCTCGTCGACGTTGCTCCGGCGAGCAGTACCAGGACGCTGCCACCGTGGACCAAGACGTCGTCAGCGTCCTTTCCCGCCTCAGATCCGGCTGGATCCGCCTCTTCCTGTAGGCATGGCCCTTCCTGGCCGGATCCCGCCGCCTGCTGCGTCCTGAACCTCCCGTCGACGTCAACTGCACCTGCTGCTGCCATTGCTTCCCTTGTCGAACGTACGAGCATGACCCCAGCCGCAAGTTCCTGCTCCGCCTCCATCCGTGTCTGTCGCCGGAGAACCTCGTTGTCGCCTGGAACGGATTCCTCGAGGCCAGATCCACCCAGATCCGTTCCTCTCCGGTCCACCCCACCCTCACCTGTCGGAGTCGCAGCTGCCCTGTCGTTGACTTCGGGCGCCGCCGTCCCCATCTCTGCTCCTGAGCCTGCGCCAGGCACGAGGAGGACGAGCACCTCAACCACCCTGCATCGCTGGCACCCTTGGTCCGGCCCAGATGGTCCAAGGCCCCACAATCGGCCTGCTCGGCCTCCTCCCACCGAACTAGGCTTGGGCCAGCTAGGTGAGCGCCAGCCCCTCCTCTCTGCTGGGCCGCCAACCAGATCCGGCCCGTATCCTATTTTTTTACATAGAACGTTTTTCTATTTTCCAGAGTCGGCAGTTTTTACAGAAAAACCCTCCTGTTTCATGCATATAATAACTCATCATCTATGCACCAGAATAAAATGATTTATATATGAAAGTTGCTTAGAATTTTGTGTAGTTTCATAATATGTCATTTCCATCCATGTTTAAAATGTTTAAAATGTTGTTTGTTTTAATTTGCTTAAATAACTTGCTAAAATGCTTTATTTCATAACTAAATAACCGTAACTCCGAATTCAATAAACTTTATATGTAAATGGGGTAGAAAAATGTCTAGTTTAACATGGTGGCATCACTTTGCATGTTTAACAACCCTAAAATTGTGTTTAGGGCAGAACAGTACCAAATCCATTAATATGCACATGAGGATTTTTCCGGACTTGTTGCTTGTTGTTTCGGCCTCATTTAAACTTGCCTAGTTACGCAGTTCTCATTTGCTTCACCCTCTTGCCATGCTAACAACATTTAATCTTGTTGGGTACATAAACGAGAGAGAACTAAATAAGTCATGTGGTGTTTTCTTCAATATGCAACTCCGTTGCATAATGAGCTCCACTTAATTTGTAGAATTGTTTGTGCACTTTGCCATGCCATGCTTCATTAAACCGGACATGCATCATACTCGATTGTGAAGGAAATATGCCCTAGAGGCAATAATAAAGTTATTATTTATTTCCTTATAATCATGATAAATGTTTATTATTCATGCTAGAATTGTATTTACCGGAAACATAATACATGTGTGAATACATAGACAAACAAAGTGTCACTAGTATGCCTCTACTTGACTAGCTCGTTAATCAAAGATGGTTATGTTTCCTAACCATGAACAATGAGTTGTTATTTGATTAACGAGGTCACATCATTAGTAGAATGATCTGATTGACATGACCCATTCCATTAGCTTAGCACCCGATCGTTTAGTATGTTGCTATTGCTTTCTTCATGACTTATACATGTTCCTATGACTATGAGATTATGCAACTCCCGTTTACCGGAGGAACACTTTGGGTACTACCAAACGTCACAACGTAACTGGGTGATTATAAAGGAGTACTACAGGTGTCTCCAATGGTCGATGTTGGGTTGGCGTATTTCGAGATTAGGATTTGTCACTCCGATTGTCGGAGAGGTATCTCTGGGCCCTCTCAGTAATACACATCACATAAGCCTTGCAAGCATTACAACTAATATGTTAGTTGTGAGATGATGTATTACGGAACGAGTAAAGAGACTTGCCGGTAACGAGATTGAACTAGGTATTGGATACCGACGATCGAATCTCGGGCAAGTAACATACCGATGACAAAGGGAACAACGTATGTTGTTATGCGGTCTGACCGATAAAGATCTTCGTAGAATATGTAGGAGCCAATATGGGCATCCAGGTCCCGCTATTGGTTATTGACCAGAGACGTGTCTCGGTCATGTCTACATTGTTCTCGAACCCGTAGGGTCCGCACGCTTAAGGTTACGATGACAGTTATATTATGAGTTTATGCATTTTGATGTACCGAAGGTTGTTCGGAGTCCCGGATGTGATCACAGACATGACGAGGAGTCTCGAAATGGTCGAGACATAAAGATTGATATATTGGAAGTCTATGTTTGGACATCGGAAGTGTTCCGGGTGAAATCGGGATTTTACCGGGTTACCGGGAGGTTACCGGAACCCCCCGGGAGCCATATGGGCCATCATGGGCCTTAGTGGAAAGGAGAAAGGGGCAGCCCAAGGGGGCTGCGCGCCTCCCCCTTCCCCTAGTCCTATTAGGACTAGGAGAGGTGGCCGGCCACCCCTCTCCCTCTTTCCCCCTTGGGAATCCTAGTTGGAATAGGATTGGGGGGGGAGTCCTACTCCCGGTAGGAGTAGGACTCCTCCTGCGCCTCTCCCTCTTGGCCGGCGCCCCCTTCCCCCTTGGCTCCTTTATATACGGAGGCAGGGGCACCTCTAAACACACAAGTTGACACAAGTTGATCCACGTGATTGATTCCTTAGCCGTGTGCGGTGCCCCCTGCCACCATATTCCTCGATAATACTGTAGCGGAGTTTAGGCGAAGCCCTGCTGCTGTAGTTCATCAAGATCGTCACCACGCCGTCGTGCTGACGAAACTCTTCCCCGACACTTTGCTGGATCGGAGTCCGGGGATCGTCATCGAGCTGAACGTGTGCTCGAACTCGGAGGTGCCGTAGTTTCGGTGCTTGATCGGTTGGATTGTGAAGACGTACGACTACTTCCTCTACGTCGTGTCATCGCTTCCGCAATCGGTCTGCGTTGGGTACGTAGACAACACTCTCCTCTCGTTGCTATGCATCACATGATCCTGTGTGCGCGTAGGAAAATTTTTGAAATTACTACGAAACCCAACAGTGGTATCCGAGCCTGGTTATTGATGTTGATGTTATATGCACGAGTAGAACACAAGTGAGTTGTGGACGATACAATTCATACTGCCTACCAGCATGTCATATTTTGGTTCAGCGGTATTGTTGGACGAGACGACCCAGACCAACCTTACACGTACGCTTACGCGAGACCGGTTCCCTCGACGTGCTTTGCACAGAGATGGCTTGCGGGCGACTGTCTCTCCAACTTTAGTTGAACCAAGTATGGCTACGCCCGGTCCTTGCGAAGGTTAAAATGGAGTCTATTTGACAAACTATCGTTGTGGTTTTGATGCGTAGGTGAGATTGGTTCTTACTTAAGCCCGTAGCAGCCACGTAAAACATGCAACAACAAAGTAGAGGACGTCTAACTTGTTTTTGCAGGGCATGTTGTGATGTGATATGGTCAAGGCATGATGCTGAATTTTATTGTATGAGATGATCATGTTTTGTAACCAAGTTATCGGCAACTGGCAGGAGCCATATGGTTGTCGCTTTATTGTATGCAATGCAATCGCGATGTAATTCTTAACTTTATTACTAAACGGTAGTGATAGTCGTGAAAGCATAAGATTGGCGAGACGACAACGATGCTACGATGGAGATCAAGGTGTCGCGCCGGTGACGATGGTGATCATGACGGTGCTTCGGAGATGGAGATCACAAGCACGAGATGATGATGGCCATATCATATCACTTATATTGATTGCATGTGATATTTATCTTTTTATGCATCTTATCTTGCTTTGATTGACGGTAGCATTATAAGATGATCTCTCATTAAATTATCAAGAAGTGTTCTCCCTGAGTATGCACCGTTGCCAAAGTTCGTCGTGCCCAGACACCACGTGATGATCGGGTGTGATAAGCTCTACGTCCATCTACAACGGGTGCAAGCCAGTTTTTGCACACGCAGAATACTCAGGTTAAACTTGACGAGCCTAGCATATGCAGATATGGCATCGGAACACGGAGACCGAAAGGTCGAGCGTGAATCATATAGTAGATATGATCAACATAAATGATGTTCACCATTGAAAACTACTCCATCTCACGTGATGATCGGTCATGGTTTAGTTGATTTGGATCACGTAATCACTTAGAAGATTAGAGGGATGTCTATCTAAGTGGGAGTTCTTAAGTAATATGATTAATTGAACTTAAATTTATCATGAACTTAGTACCTGATAGTATCTTGCTTGTTTATATTGATTGTAGATAGATGGCTCGTGCTGTTGTTCCGTTGAATTTTAATGCGTTCCTTGAGAAAGCAAAGTTGAAAGATGATGGTAGCAATTACACGGACTGGGTCCGTAACTTGAGGATTATCCTCATTGCTGCACAGAAGAATTACGTCCTGGAAGCACCGCTGGGTGCCAGGCCTGCTGCTGGAGCAACGCTAGATGTTATGAATGTCTGGCAGAGCAAAGCTGATGACTACTCGATAGTTCAGTGTGCCATGCTTTACGGCTTAGAATCAGGACTTCAACGACGTTTTGAACGTCATGGAGCATATGAGATGTTCCAGGAGTTGAAGTTAATATTTCAAGCAAATGCCCGGATTGAGAGATATGAAGTCTCCAATAAGTTCTATAGCTGCAAGATGGAGGAGAATAGTTCTGTCAGTGAGCATATACTCAAAATGTCTGGGTATAATAATCACTTGATTCAATTGGGAGTTAATCTTTCGGATGATTGCGTCATCGACAGAATTCTCCAATCACTGCCACCAAGCTACAAGAGCTTCGTAATGAACTATAATATGCAAGGGATGAACAAGACTATTCCCGAGCTCTTCGCAATGTTGAAAGCTGCGGAGGTAGAAATCAAGAAGGAGCATCAAGTGTTGATGGTTAACAAGACCACTAGTTTCAAGAAAAAGGGCAAAGGGAAGAAAAAGGGGAACTTCAAGAAGAACGGCAAGCAAGTTGCTGCTCAAGAGAAGAAACCCAAGTCTGGACCTAAGCTTGAAACTGAGTGCTTCTACTGCAAGTAGACTGGTCACTGGAAGCGGAACTGCCCCAAGTATTTGGCGGATAAGAAGGATGGCAAGGTGAACAAAGGTATATGTGATATACATGTTATTGATGTGTAACTTACTAGAGCTCGCAGTAGCACTTGGGTATTTGATACTGGTTCTGTTGCTAATATTTGCAACTCGAAACAGGGACTACAAAATAAGCGGGCACTGGCAAAGGACGAGGTAACGATGCGCGTGGGAAACGGTTCCAAAGTCGATGTGATCGCAGTCGGCACGCTACCTCTACATCTACCTTCGGGATTAATATTAGACCTAAGTAATTGTTATTTGGTGCCAGCGTTGAGCATGAACATTATATCTGGATCTTGTTTAATGCGAGACGGTTATTCATTTAAATCAGAGAATAATGGTTGTTCTATTTATATGAGTAATATCTTTTATGGTCATGCACCCTTGAAGAGTGGTCTATTTTTATTGAATCTCGATAGTAGTAATACACATATTCATAATGTTGAAGCCAAAAGATGCAGAGTTGATAATGAAAGTGCAACTTATTTGTGGCACTGTCGTTTAGGTCATATCGGTATAAAGCGCATGAAGAAACTCCATACCGATGGACTTTTGGAACCACTTGATTATGAATCACTTGGTACTTGCGAACTGTGCCTCATGGGCAAGATGACTAAAACACCGTTCTCCGGTACTATGGAGAGAGCAACATATTTGTTGGAAATCATACATACCGATGTATGTGGCCCGATGAATATTGAGGCTCGTGGCGGGTATCGTTATTTTCCCACCTTCACAGATGATTTAAGCAGATATGGGTATATTTACTTAATGAAACATAAGTCTGAAACATTTGAAAAGTTCAAAGAATTTCAGAGTGAAGTTGAAAATCATCGTAACAAGAAAATAAAGTTTCTACGATCTGATCGTGGAGGAGAATATTTGAGTTACGAGTTTGGTGTACATTTGAAAAACTGTGGAATAGTTTCGCAACTCACGCCACCCGGAACACCACAGCGTAATGGTGTGTCCGAACGTCGTAATCGTACTTTACTAGATATGGTGCGATCTATGATGTCTCTTACTGATTTACCGCTATCATTTTGGGGATATGCTTTAGAGACGGCCGCATTCACGTTAAATAGGGCACCATCAAAATACGTTGAGACGACGCCTTATGAACTGTGGTTTGGCAAGAAACCAAAGTTGTCATTTCTTAAAGTTTGGGGCTGTGATGCTTATGTGAAAAAGCTTCAACCTGATAAGCTCGAACCCAAATCGGAGAAATGTGTCTTCATAGGATACCCAAAGGAAACTGTTGGGTACACCTTCTATCACAGATCCGAAGGCAAAACATTCGTTGCTAAGAATGGATCATTTCTAGAGAAGGAGTTTCTCTCGAAAGAAGTGAGTGGGAGGAAAGTAGAACTTGACGAGGTAACTGTACCTGCTCCCTTACTGGAAAGTAGTTCATCACAGAAAACTGTTTCAGTGACACCTACACCAGTTAGTGAGGAAGCCAATGATAATGATCATGAAACTTCAGATCAAGATACTACTGAACCGCGTAGATCAACCAGAGTAAGATCCGCACCAGAGTGGTTCGGTAATCCTGTTCTGGAGGTCATGCTACTAGATCATGATGAACCTACGAACTATGAAGAAGAGATGGTGAGCCCAGATTCCGCAAAGTGGCTAGAAGCCATGAAATCTGAGATGGGATCCATGTATGAGAACAAAGTATGGACTTTGGTTGACTTGCCCGATGATCGGCAAGCAATTGAGAATAAATGGATTTTTAAGAAGAAGACTGACGCTGATGGTAATGTTACTGTCTACAAAGCTCGACTTGTCGCAAAAGGTTTTCGGCAAGTTCAAGGAATTGACTACGATGAGACCTTCTCACCCGTAGCGATGCTTAAGTCCGTCCGAATCATGTTAGCAATTGCCGCATTTTATGATTATGAAATTTGGCAAATGGATGTCAAAACTGCATTCCTGAATGGATTTATGGAAGAAGAGTTGTATATGATGCAACCAGAAGGTTTTGTCGATCCAAAGGGAGCTAACAAAGTGTGCAAGCTCCAGCGATCCATTTATGGACTGGTGCAAGCCTCTCGGAGTTGGAATAAACGTTTTGATAGTGTGATCAAAGCATTTGGTTTTATACAGACTTTCGGAGAAGCCTGTATTTACAAGAAAGTGAGTGGGAGCTCTGTAGCATTTCTGATATTATATGTGGATGACATATTACTGATTGGAAATGATATAGAATTTCTGGATAGCATAAAGGGATACTTGAATAAAAGTTTTTCAATGAAAGACCTCGGTGAAGCTGCTTACATATTAGGCATTAAGATCTATAGAGATAGATCAAGACGCTTAATTGGACTTTCACAAAGCACATACCTTGACAAAATTTTGAAGAAGTTCAAAATGGATCAAGCGAAGAAAGGGTTCTTGCCTGTGTTACAAGGTGTGAAATTGAGTAAGACTCAATGCCCGACCACTGCAGAAGATAGAGAGAATATGAAAGATGTTCCCTATGCATCAGCCATAGGCTCTATCATGTATGCAATGCTGTGTACCAGACCTGATGTGTGCCTTGCTATAAGTTTAGCAGGGAGGTACCAAAGTAATCCAGGAATGGATCACTGGACAGCGGTCAAGAACATCCGGAAATACCTGAAAAGGACTAAGGATATGTTTCTCGTATATGGAAGTGACAAAGAGCTCATCGTAAAAGGTTACGTTGATACAAGCTTTGACACTGATCCGGACGATTCTAAATCGCAAACCGGATACGTGTTTACATTAAACGGTGGAGCTGTCAGTTGGTGCAGTTCTAAACAAAGCGTCGTAGCGGGATCTACATGTGAAGCGGAATACATAGCTGCTTCGGAAGCAGCAAATGAAGGAGTCTGGATGAAGGAGTTCATATCCGATCTAGGTGTCATACCTAGTGCATCGGGTCCAATGAAAATCTTTTGTGACAATACTGGTGCAATTGCCTTGGCAAAGGAATCCAGATTTCACAAAAGGACCAAACACATCAAGAGACGCTTCAACTCCATCCGGGATCTAGTCCAGGTGGGAGACATAGAGATTTGCAAGATACATACGGATCTGAATGTTGCAGACCCGTTGACTAAGCCTCTTCCACGAGCAAAACATGATCAGCACCAAAGCTCCATGGGTGTTAGAATCATTACAGTGTAATCTAGATTATTGAGTCTAGTGCAAGTGGGAGACTGAAGGAAATATGCCCTAGAGGCAATAATAAAGTTATTATTTATTTCCTTATAATCATGATAAATGTTTATTATTCATGCTAGAATTGTATTTACCGGAAACATAATACATGTGTGAATACATAGACAAACAGAGTGTCACTAGTATGCCTCTACTTGACTAGCTCGTTAATCAAAGATGGTTATGTTTCCTAACCATGAACAATGAGTTGTTATTTGATTAACGAGGTCACATCATTAGTAGAATGATCTGATTGACATGACCCATTCCATTAGCTTAGCACCCGATCGTTTAGTATGTTGCTATTGCTTTCTTCATGACTTATACATGTTCCTATGACTATGAGATTATGCAACTCCCGTTTACCGGAGGAACACTTTGGGTACTACCAAACGTCACAACGTAACTGGGTGATTATAAAGGAGTACTACAGGTGTCTCCAATGGTCGATGTTGGGTTGGCGTATTTCGAGATTAGGATTTGTCACTCCGATTGTCGGAGAGGTATCTCTAGGCCCTCTCGGTAATACACATCACATAAGCCTTGCAAGCATTACAACTAATATGTTAGTTGTGAGATGATGTATTACGGAACGAGTAAAGAGACTTGCCGGTAACGAGATTGAACTAGGTATTGGATACCGACGATCGAATCTCGGGCAAGTAACATACCGATGACAAAGGGAACAACGTATGTTGTTATGCGGTCTGACCGATAAAGATCTTCGTAGAATATGTAGGAGCCAATATGGGCATCCAGGTCCCGCTATTGGTTATTGACCAGAGACGTGTCTCGGTCATGTCTACATTGTTCTCGAACCCGTAGGGTCCGCACGCTTAAGGTTACGATGACAGTTATATTATGAGTTTATGCATTTTGATGTACCGAAGGTTGTTCGGAGTCCCGGATGTGATCACGGACATGACGAGGAGTCTCGAAATGGTCGAGACATAAAGATTGATATATTGGAAGTCTATGTTTGGACATCGGAAGTGTTCCGGGTGAAATCGGGATTTTACCGGGTTACCGGGAGGTTACCGGAACCCCCCGGGAGCCATATGGGCCATCATGGGCCTTAGTGGAAAGGAGAAAGGGGCAGCCCAAGGGGGTTGCGCGCCTCCCCCCTTCCCCTAGTCCTATTAGGACTAGGTGAGGTGGCCGGCCACCCCTCTCCCTCTTTCCCCCTTGGGAATCCTAGTTGGAATAGGATTGGGGGGGGAGTCCTACTCCCGGTAGGAGTAGGACTCCTCCTGCGCCTCTCCCTCTTGGCCGGCGCCCCCTTCCCCCTTGGCTCCTTTATATACGGAGGCAGGGGCACCTCTAAACACACAAGTTGACACAAGTTGATCCACGTGATTGATTCCTTAGCCGTGTGCGGTGCCCCCTGCCACCATATTCCTCGATAATACTGTAGCGGAGTTTAGGCGAAGCCCTGCTGCTGTAGTTCATCAAGATCGTCACCACGCCGTCGTGCTGACGAAACTCTTCCCCGACACTTTGCTGGATCGGAGTCCGGGGATCGTCATCGAGCTGAACGTGGCTCGAACTCGGAGGTGCCGTAGTTTCGGTGCTTGATCGGTTGGATTGTGAAGACGTACGACTACTTCCTCTACGTCGTGTCATCGCTTCTGCAGTCAGTCTGCGTTGGGTACGTAGACAACACTCTCCTCTCGTTGCTATGCATCACATGATCCTGTGTGCGCGTAGGAAAATTTTTGAAATTACTACGAAACCCAACAGATTGTGCATCATGCCATGTTGATGTGTTGGTTGTTTACTATGTTGTTTGCCTCTTTCTGATGTTGCTTCTTCGGGTTGGTTCCGGTAACGTCGCGTTTGTGAGGACCCGTTCGTCTATGTCCGTTTGTCTTCTGCACGGACTCGTTCTTCTTCCTTGCGGGATTTCAGGCAAGATGACCATACCCTCGAAGTCACTTCTAACTTTGCTTGCTTAGTTGCTCACTCTTTTGCTATGCCTATGCTGCGATACCTACCACTTGCTTATCATGCCTCCCATATTGTTGAGCCAAGCCTCTAACCCACCTTGTCCTAGCAAACCGTTGTTTGGCTATGTTACCGCTTTGCTCAGCCCCTCTTATAGCGTTGTTAGTTGCACGTGAAGATGAAGTTTGTTCCTTGTTGGAACATGGCTATGTTGTTCCTTGTTGGAACATGTTTACTTGTTGGGATATCACAATATCTCTTATTTAATTAATGCATCTATATACTTGGTAAAGGGTGGAAGGCTCGGCCTTATGCCTAGTGTTTTGTTCCATTCTTGCCGCCCTAGTTTCCGTCATATCGGTGTTATGTTCCTGGATTTTGCGTTCCTTACGCGGTTGGGCTATAAGGGAACCCCTTGATAGTTCACCTTGAATAAAACTCTTCCAGCAATGCCCAACATTGGTTTTACAATTCGCCACTTAGCCTCTTTTTCCCTTGGGTTCCGCAGACTCAAGGGTCATCTTTATTTAAACCCCCAGGGCCAGTGCTCCTCTGAGTGTTGGTCCAAACTAGAGTCATGTGCAGCGCCCCCTCGGGGAAACTCGAGGTTTGGTTTTAGTTGTATGGAGAGCTCATCTGAGTGTGCCCTGAGAACGAGATATGTGCAGCTCCTATCGGGATTTGTCGGCACATTCGGGCGGTGTTGCTGGATTTGTTTTAACTTGTCGAAATGTCTTGTAGAACCGGGATACCGAGTCTGATCGGAATGTCTCGGGAGAAGGTTTATCCTTCGTTGACCGTGAGAGCTTGTCATGGGCTAAGTTAGGACACCCCTGCAGGGATTAGAACTTTTGAAAGCCGTGCCCGCGGTTATGGGCAGATGGGAATTTGTTAACATCCGGTTGTAGAAAACCTGAAGTTGACCTTAATTAAAAAATGCATCAACCGCGTGTCTAACCGTGATGGTCTCTTTCCGGCGGAGTCCGGAAAGTGAACACGGTGTTGGAGTTATGCTTGACGTAGGTTATTCTAGGATCACTTCTTGATCATAGTTTATGGATCGTGCTTTGCCTTCTCTTCTCGCTCTCATTTGCGTATGTTAGCCACCATATATGCTAGTCGCTTGCTGCAGCTCCACCTCATGCCTTTACCTTACCCATAAGCTTAAATAGTCTTGATCGCGAGGGTGCGAGATTGCTGAGTCCCCGTGGCTCACAGATACTTCCAAAACCAGCTTGCAGGTGCCGATGAGTCCGTGCAGATGACGCAACTAAGCTCAAGGAGGAGCTCGTTGAAGATCTTGTCCTTTATGTTGTTTCGTTCTAGTTGATCAGTAGTGTAGCCAAGTTGGGGTCGATCGGGGACCTTGTCGCTTTTGGGGTTCTTCTTTTATTTTGGTTCCGTAGTCGGACCTTGATTGTATTTGGATGTTGTAATGCTTTATTCATGTAATTGTGTGAAGTGGCGATTGTAAGCCAACTATGTATCTCTTTCCCTTATGTATTACATGGGTTGTGTGAAGATTACCTCACTTGCGACATTGCTTTCAATGCGGTTATGCCTCTAAGTCGTGCTTCGACACGTGGGAGATATAGCCGCATCGAGGGCGTTACAAGTTGGTAATCAGAGCCTTCCCCGACCTTAGGAGCCCCCCTGCTTGATTGAATTAGCTGACGTTGTTGAGTCTAGAAAAATGTTTTGAGTCATTTAGGAATTATATATCGGAGAGTTAGGAATTCTTTTTACTCCCCAGTCCCTTCGTCGGTGAGGCATCCTAACGTAGAGTTTTGACTCTTGTCTTCTCAAATTTTTCACAAAAAAAATTTTAGGATCACGCGGGTATCTTGGAATCATTCCGATCGATTTGTGACGAGAACATTGTTCTTGGTGCCTCCTGACATTTAGGGGTTGTGGCAGTGTCCCGGGGAGTTGACCTCCGAGGTGTTGTCATCACAATTTTATCATTGCAGTTCTGGAATACCTGAGTTTAGTTCGCCGACATCGAAAATCTCTTTTATGCAGTTGTTGGTGAGATAACCTCGACGCCACCCAGTACTGGGGCGGGAGTTCGGGAGTATTGCCATAACTTGTATAACGGATGCTTTTCGAAGGTTGAGGTAGATGATTTCCGAAGGTTTCTTAGTTATGTGTTGAAGGATGGATACAGCTGGATGTAGGATTTGCTAGTTTTGGGTGAGATATTATGCTTCTCCTGTATCCCCAACACCTCATTGCATAACCGGAAAGTTTCGGGAGTTTATAAGTGGGAATTCAAGTAGCTCGTAGGATATCTTTCCGACAGATGTATGATATGAAATTGGGGTTCGACATCTAGTGGTTCGCCTATTCACGGTTGGTTTTACAGTGGTCTCGTTGTGTCTTAAAGAGTCCTTGGCTATGCCGACTCGGGGACGCTTCGTATGTCATGTGCACTGCCTTGTACATGATGGTGCTGTACGATCGAGCCCGTGTAGGTCCCACCACGAAAACTTCGGACGAAATCTCTATCATATGTTTGCTCTGGCTTATTCTGCAAGCCAATCCTTTGTTTTGTTTTGACTTGTGGTATTCGAGTTGCTTCGATGTCAAGTGTTGATTCCATACCTTCCCCAAATGTTGTTCTCATACTCCGATGCGAATACTAATCCTTCTCGATCATCGAGTCTGTCATGTCAATCCTTGTCAGCCGGTGCGATTCTCTTCAAGATGATCCTATCATTTGTCTCATCTGTAAGAGAAACTCTAACTCTTCTCAACGGTGTTCGTTTCATCCGTCTCCAAGTTGCCTTTGTTTTGCCGCCCACCCACCCTTGTCTTCTTCAAGAACTCAGATTCCTTATCCAAGTATCCTTTATTGATGGAAAGCCTCTCTATTCCTTTTCCGTCAATTTTCTTATCCGGTGATGCTCATGAAGATACTAACGGAGCCTCAAGTTCATCTTTATTCATTCTTTTTCTTCTCCGGTGGATTCAAATCAAGCTTTGGTGTTGATCATATCCTTTTTCATCGTTTCAAATACCTTCTCATGCCGGTGCACCTTATATTCAGTCATTTCTCGCTATTCATTTGTTCCGGTGTACTCAAAGCTTTCTCAAAAGGCTCGTCTTGTCATTCAAGATCTGTTCAACCTATTTCGAGGTTGTTATCCCATTCAAGCCGTTTAATTCAACCGGTGCAATCTCTCCTTCAAATCGTTCAACGGTGTTTCTTTGAGTGGGACCTAACCCACAGGTCTTTTCCCAGGATCTTACCTGACTCTTCCTATTTTCCCGGAGCTATCCTCAAAATTTCCTTTCGAAGTTGACGTAAGTATGATTTATCATCAGTTAAATGTCTTTCTCCAAGATCTTTCAAATTCATTTCATTGTTGATTCAACTTTTATATTCTTCTTTATTCCGGTGCCTCAATAATTCTTGGTGGTGTTTCTCGTTGTCATTCTCATCTTTTGAAGACCGAAGAAGAGTTTCTCTTTAATCTTGCTCCATTCTCTTCAAGATTCATGGTGCTAGCTTGTTGCCATCCTCTCATAATTATTTTCGATTGTGAGAATCTTTTTCACCCATCAGGATATATTCAAGGGTATTTTCAGTTCGATTATCCGGAGCCCATCATTTCAGAAGACTTGTTCATTCTCATCTTTCAGCTCTCGTTCCCCAAATCTCACCGGTGCATCATTCAATATTCTTTAATCAGCGCGTGATCTCTTCGTTTCAGTTGTATCTAAATTCTCTCAAGTATCTTCGTTCATTTTCATTTCTTACGGTGGTTCTTCCAGGTTTCTCTTCCTTATCAATTTATTCGTTGTCAATCCTACCGGTGGTTCAAAGAAGACCTTCCCAAGTTGGCGCTATATCTCTCTCAATCCTTGCTACGAGAATAAGTAGTGTGCCAAATCCGTTGCTTGGCATCAATTTAATTGATGAAGGATAAGCATAATGTAATTCTTATTCTTGTTTCATCCAAGTGATTAATTCCTTACTCCGGAGGCTCATCAAATTCTTGATTTCATTTGTTCATCTTTCTTTTCTGGAGTTCCAAGCTTTTCCGCATTATCTCGTCGCGAAGCTCCATCTAAATCATTGCAAGGCTTCACCTTGTGTTTTCAACTAACCTTTCTTTCCGTTTGATCATTCTTTTGTTTAATAGAGTTCTTCATGGAGGTTCTACATGATGGTTCATCAAGGATTTATTTCCTTCTCGAAGTTTTCGTCGAGATTCTTTTAAGGATCTCAAGCATTCTTCTTCTTTTAATCCGGAGTGCAATTCTTTCTTCCGTACCGTTGGATGTGGTATTATGTCATTCTTGATAATTTTCCTTCGTGCTTCATGTTTCTCAAGCTATCAAGAATGAGGTATTTTAAATGCATCAACCTCTTCGTTGGAATTATCTTGGGTTATGTTTCACCTAAAGCCTTCCCTAAGGATTGTTACTATTTATGGTGCTTATAAACGACCCTAGTTCTTCATCTATCCTCCCGGTGAAATAGCTTTCTCGTCTCCTTGTTCATATCAATCCAACTCTTTCTCCCGTGAGTGGCAGGTTGTCACCTCATAATTTGAGATGTATTCCATAAGACCATATCAAGCTTATTCTTTTAGTTGTTGGTTTTCCAACAACTCCGTTCTAGCATTTGTTGTAACCGTGCTCTCTCAAGATCTTGTTTCCCTGCGCTCCGGAGGCATTGTGATGTTGCTCTCTGCAACCCATCTTCTTGTTTTGTTAGGATCATGTTCCTTTCGTCCTTATCCTTTTAACCGGAGTGTCGTGCCCGCTTTTTGAGTTCTTCCCATCCTGTCAAGTTTTTTGCCTCCCTTCTCAATCGGAGTGCCACCTGAAATCGTTCTTACCCATTGTGCCATTCTTTCAATAGTTCCGGAGGCAGCGTGTTGTTGTTTTCATCAAGTATCCCCTCATCTTGTCAAATTCATGTTCAATTCCTTCCATTTACAGTCGGAGTGCTCTCCAAATTATATCATTCTTAATCCTTCTCTATCTTGTCTTAACCGGAGTGGTCTCAATATATATCTTGCCCTTCAACCTCAAGGTTTTTTTCGCAATGATTCTTTGTCCCTCTTTTCTAACGGAGTGTTTTCGACTTTGTTCACCTTCATTGTATTCTTTTCTCGAACTTGTTCAACCTCGCAAGGTTTTTTGTCAGAGAAGCAACATAGTTTCACCTCACCTCCTCCTCTTTCTTTCCCCTCCGGTGCCATTCTAGATCTCAGGACGAGATCCTCTCGTAGTGGTGGAGTGTTGTAACGCCCCGAGACCAATGTGCCAGGTGACTTCGAGTTATTCGCTGCTGTTGCCATGTCATTTGCTTGCGTGTTGCATCTTGTCATGTCATCATGTGCATTTCATCATCACGTTTTCAAAACTTGCATCCGTCCGGGTTCTCCCAATTTCGTCCGTTGTCCGTTCTAAGCCCAACCACACTTGCACGCGCTCGTGGCACGTTCGAATTATTATTTTATTAGTGTTCGGAAAATGTTCTCGGAATGGGATGAAAGTTGGCGTGTGGTATCGTTTTGTTGTCAGTAGACCGCCCGCCAAGTTTCATCGCGTTCGGAGTTTGTTTGATAGCCCAACGGATAACTATAGCGGCATTATAGTCGGTCTAACGTCGGACGTTTTCGATCTACGGAAACAGGTGTCGGGCCATCTCTCTCTCTTCTCCCCCTCGCAGTCTCGCCACAGCCCACCTAGTCCATCCCCCTTCCCCTCTTTGCTTCCGGAGTTGTCCGATGCGACCGCACGGTCCGAAACCCTCTCTGCACAGTGCATCGAACCCCTCACGTGCGCGCCCAAAATTGCCCCGGACCCGACCCGGGCAGTCGTCACCGTTGGATCCGGATCATCCCCAAACGTCTACAAAACGTCACCATTTTCTTATTTGGGCTTCCTAGCTATTTTATTTGCGATCGTTCGATTGCGATCGGAGGGACGATATACCCCTAAGTCAACCCACCCACTATATATATCAGTCTAACCCTAGCCTACCCTATCCAACCCACCCTTTCCCACAACGCTGCCGCCAGCCAACCACTCACTGGACTCCCACCTCGGGATCTTCCCAGATCCAAACCAGCAGCCGACCACCTTCCTGGTTTTCAGCACCGAGCCAACCTGGTTCCGCCGCGATCCATCCCGGTCCAACCAGCGAGCGCCCCTCCTCCTGCTTTGATCCCCGAAGGGATCGAGAGAGCTGCCTCCTTCCCTCGTTCTTCTTCCTCCCTTGCCTCTCTCTCACAGCGTGCTCCCTCTCTCTCCCATGTCTCTACAGGAATCAAGTCCCGTCGCTGCTTCAAGTCCACCCGAGGCCTTTCCTCCTCGTCGACGCTGCTCCGGTGAGCAGTACCAGGACGCCGCCGCCGTGGACCAAGACGCCGTCAGCGTCCTTCCCCGCCTCAGATCCGGCTGGATCCGCCTCTTCCTCCACGCACGGCCCTTCCTGGCCGGATCCCGCCGCCTGCTGCGTCCTGAACCTCCCGTCGACGTCAACCACACCTGCTGCTGCCGTTGCTTCCTTTGTCGAACGTACGAGCATGACCCCAGTCGCAAGTTCCTGCTCCGCCTCCATCCGTGTGCGTCACCGAAAAACCTCATCGTCGCCTGGAACGGATTCCTCGAGGCCAGATCCACCCAGATCCGTTCCTCTCCGGTCCGCCCCGCCGCCCTCACCTACCGGAGTCGCAGCTGCCCGGTCGTTGACTTTGGGCGCCGCCGTCCCCGTCTTTGCTCCTGCGCCTGCGCCAGGCACGAGGAGGACGAGCGCCTCAACCGCCCTGCATCGTTGGCACCCTTGGTCTGGCCCAAATGGTCCAAGGCCCCGCAATCGGCATGCCCAGCCTCCTCCCACCGAACTGGGCTTGGCCCAGCTAGGTAAGCGCCAGCCCCTCCTCTCTGTCGGGCCGCCAACCAGATCCGGCATGTATCCTGTTTTTTACATAGAACGTTTTTTCTATTTTCCAGAGTCGGCAGTTTTTACAGAAAAACCCTCCTGTTTCATGCATATAATAACTCATCATCTATGCACCGTAATAAAATGATTTATATGTGAAAGTTGCTTAGAATTTTGTGTAGTTTCATAATATGTCATTTCCATCCATGTTTAAAATGTTTAAAATGTTGTTTGTTTTAATTTGCTTAAATAACTTGCTAAAATGCTTTATTTCATAACTAAATAACCGTAACTCCGAATTCAATAAACTTTATATGTAAATGGGGTAGAAAAATGTCTAGTTTAACATGGTGGCATCACTTTGCATGTTAAACAACCCTAAAATTATGTTTAGGGCAGAACAGTACCAAATCTATTAATATGCACATGAGGATTTTTCCGGACATGTTGCTTGTTGTTCCGGCCTCATTTAAACTTGCCTAGTTACATAGTTTTCATTTGCTTCACCCTCTTGCCATGCTAACAACATTTAATCTTGTTGGGTACATAAAACGAGAGAGAACTAAATAAGTCATGTGGTGTTTTCTTCAATATGCAACTCCGTTGCATAATGAGCTCCACTTAATTTGTAGAATTGTTTGTGCACTTTGCCATGCTATGCTTCATTAAACCGGACATGCATCATACTCGATTGTGCATCATGCCATTGATGAGTTTCGTAGTAATTTCAAAATTTTCCTACGCACACACAGGATCATGTGATGCATAGCAATGAGGGGAGAGTATTGTCTACGTACCCAACGCAGACCGACTGCGGAAGCGATGACGCGACGTAGAGGAAG